>NW_016159211.1:74093-80877 GCF_001687245.7 Rhagoletis zephyria
TGTTTATGATTATAAACTAACTTTTAGTATTGACAAAGCTACCACAAAAGATGGTATAGATTATTAGTATTTAGTGTTCAATAATTCGTATGTATTAATGTTAAAATAGTGTGAGTCAAATTGTTTGTCGTCAAGCTCAATCTGTAGTTTTTTCTTGTCATTTTAATTCCATATATGTACATGTTTTTATGTTTCCATTTATTATCTTTGGTTATAATGTGTTTTTGTATTTTATGGTTCGTGACAGATTTAATTAAACGGAATTGCCCCTGAAGAAGCTAAAAATGTTTTAGCGAAACGTTGGGCCAGAAAGTGAAATAACGTAGTTTTATTTGCACAAAATACTTAGATCAGACCAGCCTGGTAACATACAATTGAATAAATTGCGAACTGATCGGATAATAAATATATATTAATCAGATTATATTTACAATTGGATAACGATTAATGATTAAAATTAATTAATCGTAATCGCAGCCAGCGATTAACGATTAAACAAAATTTATCATTAATCGTACAGTTGATTACGACTAATTAATTTTAATCGTCAAACGCGATTAACATTTTAATCGTTAATTTTTAATCGTTAATCAGATTAACATTTTGCCGACACTGTGTGAAATCATATTTATAATCACGAAGAAAAATGGACGTTTTTGGAAAAGAGGCGTAGCACCTCCCATACTGACTGAAAGTTTCACATTGCATATCTCTTCAAATGTTTGGGGTAAAGTACTCAAGCTTGGTATGGAAATACATATGTATGTATGTATGTGAAACTAATACCATACTCATGGAGAAAAATTAGAGTTATTGTAAAAGGTGGTGTGGCAACTCCAACGCAAATTTATTTTTCTATGCTGCATATCTCTGGAGGTGTTTATTGCAGAGCATTGGAACTTGGCACCGAGATGTGTATACAAAATTAATTCCATACTCATAGAGAAAAATTTGCGTTATTTGAAAGGGGGACATGGTACCTCCCGTTCAAATTCACTGTTTTATACCGCATATCTCTAGAGGTGTTCATGGTAGAGTACTGGAATTTGGTACTGGGTTATGTAAAACCAATTCTAAATTCATGGAACAAGATTAGGGTTATAAGAAAAAGGGGCGTGGCAATTCCTGTACAAATTGACTTTTTCTTGTTTGTGGAAGAATACTGTAACTTGGTATGGAGTTTTGTATACAAAATGTATCAATTGCTCATGTGAGTTATTAAAAAAGGAGGTATGTCGCCTCTCATACATACCAAAGACTTTGTTCGCCACCCCCCAACAAAGAAAATCATCGCCGCCTATGCCTACTCAAATTATTCGCTGTCGCTATGTGCAATAACACTCACATGCACTTTTTGAACATAACTATCGCTTCCAACATTGCATCGCTGGAGCAGCCGCAGCCGCGGCCGCCGCCAACGTCAGCTTCGTCATTGTCTTTGTCTTCGCTGGAGCTCCAATACGTTTTTACTCACCAACTATTTTCGTCACTTCGCAAATTTTTGTCACCTTAGTGCTTCAGCACTAACTAAATATAATATTTTTATACATATATAAAATAATATTTACATACATATGTTCAAATGTACAAATGCACATACGTACATATGTACATGCATACATATTTACATACATATTTAAATAGGCATAGGTAAGAAATGTAAAAGAACAGCTACTGAAAGATCATTCGAATATGACCTTCATTGCGAACAGTCGTGTAATTGCAGTTGTATAAGAAACTAAATTAACTTTAATCAAGTTTTAATAAATTAAATACAGTCCACCCAAGAAACATTTCTGCGTTTTTCATTTTCTGGGTTTTTTGGAAATTAAAATTTGTAGAAAAAGCTCTAGAAATCACCAAGGTCCTTCGAGCCGGATGAGGCTCAGATCCACCATCATCAACTTTATGTTTCATCGGGACACGGTACGTAACCTCCAAATGACCTCGTCGGACAACTCATCGGAAGCCGGTTCATCGCTTGCCAGTAGCGCCGTTGCTGAAGCAGCAGCTCGCAATGTACGTGTTAAAGTTAAGCAGCGTGCAAATTTGCTGGCACGTTTGCAATCTTGGCACATTGGCATCGACGGCCCTCAGCCACTGCGCCAGCTGAAAATCAAATTGGTCTTAGTGGAGCGCCACAACAACGCACTTGAAGAGCTGCAAACTCAACTGGAGAAGCTTGATGAGTCGCAGCTAGAGGAAGACCATCGGGCTGCATTTGAGCAGTCGTATATCCAAGCAAAGGCAGCACTCACCGACCGCATGGCCACACTACAAGCCATGGAAAGTCCGCAGCAGTTCAGCAGCACGCATATTTTCAACGAGCGCAAACAAGCTGGCCGCATTTACTTGCCAAAACTTCAATTGACGCGCTTCAGCGGAGAACAGCGTGATTGGTTGGACTTTTACAACGTTTTTTCAACTCTCGTCCACAACAACAAAGATCTGTCCGATGTTGAAAAATTCCAGTATCTGCGTTCGTGCTTAGCAGACAAGGCATCGCGGCTGATTCAGTCACTCGAGGTGACCAGTGTCAATTACAAGGTTGCGTTGGAACTTATCGTCGCTTGGTTCAACAACAGCCGTCTCATTTTTCAAGCGCACATGCAGCAGATTTCTGACATCCCACCACTATCGTCAGCGACAGTACCTGCTCTTCGTAATTTCATCGACATCGTTAACGTAAATCTTCGCGCAATGCAGTATTGGCCACAGCCCAGCAAAGAGGTGATGGAATTTTGTTGTACAGTGTCGAAAAAGATAGATGCACCCACGCTTACACGATGGTAAGAGGAGGTATCCGCCAAGTGGAACCCCTCTCAGTCATCACAACTACGGATGCCAACATGGGCCGATCTCGCCACATTCTTAGAAAGCCGTTGCCAGACTTTCAACATGCTGGAGGCAACTCAATCTGTCAAGACTCTATCCACTAAAAAACCACTATCGAAGAAGAATCAGCACGCCTTTGTAACCACAGAAGCTACAACAAAATGTGTACTATGCGGTGCCAGCCCATACCACAGTCCATTCAACTGCGAGCCATTCATGAAGATGGATCCTGTCGAGCGATATGTTCGAGCAAAACGGCTGCATTTATGTCTTAACTCCCTTGGAAGGAAACATTGCTCTAGTACATGCCCGTCTCATCGTAGATGCCAGCACGGCAAGGTGAGTCACCATACTTGACTGCATAGGACATACGGCGAAGATAAGTCAGCAAACAACAAAAATGCAGACAGCAAACAAACAGCGCTTCAAGCCGTCAAATGCACAGGCGAAGTCATTCTCGCCACCGCCCTCGTTCGGCTATTCAATTCCGCGGGCTCCTCACTCATTGCTCGTGTTCTGCTAGACTCGAGCTCGCAGCTAAACTTCGTAACAGAACACAATGCGCAGCATCTTCGCCTACCTCGTTCCAGGCGTAGCATCGAGGTAATAGGCATTGGCACAGCTACAACAAAAACTCAGCAGATGTGTTCTGTAGAGCTGAAGTCACTTCACACCGCCTTTGCTACGACCATCGAAGCTATGATTCTGCCATCAATAACGTCACATCAGCCAGCCAATCCAACAACTTCGACTCAAGGAAATTTCCAAGAAAAATCACACTATCTGATAGCACATTTCACAAACCTGGTGGCATTGATTGCCTCATTGGTGCAGGCATGTTTTCCGACCTTTTTCTGGTGGGCCAGATCAAGCTTCCCAACACCTCTTCTGTACTCCAAAAAACTAAGCTGGGATGGATTGTGTCTGGAATAGCCCCGCCATTATCGTCTTAGTCACCATCATCGTTGCATACAGCCTCGTCGTTACCGTTTTCGTTGTACAAATCATTCATAGATGCTAGCAATCATCCTCAAATTGGCCATCTGCTCGAAAAATTCTGGCCTGCGGGAAGTTTTTCGGAGCCACACCACACGATTCCCTGTCACCAATAAATTCATCGTGCGCTTGCCATTAAAGGAAGATCCACAGACGCTAGGCCATTCATACGAGACTGCCCTTAAAAGGTTGCTCGGTCTAAAGTATAAATTCGCACGCAATCCGTCGTTGTTGAACAATATTCTGAGTTCATGGGTGAGTACGAGTCCATGAAACACATAACTGAACTTGAGAGCAACACGAAAGGGCGCTACTTCATCCCGCATCACTGTGTGATGAGAACAGACAGTAGCACCACGAAGTTTCGCATCGTCTTTGATGCATCGTGCCGTACAACGTCGGGAAAAAGCTTAAACGAAATGCTTCGTGTTGGTCCCACTCTGCAGGACGACATCTTTACCATACTTATTCGCTTTCGTAGTCATAAATATGTGCTCATGGCCAACATCGCCAAGATGTACCGTCAGGTACTAGTGCACGAAGCTGATACGCCATGGCAGTGTATAGTATGGTAACTTATGGCACCAGCTGCGCGCCATACCTCGCGACTAAATGCCTACTTCAACTTGCCAGAGGTGAGTCTTCCCGCTTTCCAATTAGGGCTGCCGTCACACTGAAGGACTTTTATGTCGACAACTTAATGACTGGTGCGTCAACGGTCAACGAAGTGATCGCCATAAAACAACAAGTAACGTCGCTCCTCAGCAGTGCTGGTTTCCCGCTACGCAAATTTGCGTCGAACCATATGCGCGTCATAGAGGACGTACCCCAAGAAGACAGGGAAAAGAGCGTAAAACTAAGCGATTCCGAATACGTGAAAACTCTTGGGTTAAAAAGGTCACCAGTAGAAGATATTTTTATATTCAGCTATAACAATCATTCGTCGCAGACGAAGGCAACCAAGAGGTCCATATTGTCGCAAATAGCCAGTTTTTTTGATCCGCTTGGTCTTCTCAACCCTCTTATCGTCTCGTGCAAACTACTCATGCAACAATTGTGGGAGCTTAAACTAGACTGGGATGAAAGCGTGCCACAAGATGTCTACACACAATGGCGGAACTTCCATCAACAACTAAATCGGATCGACAACATTCAGATTCCAAGGTATGGTCCAATTAACGCTACTACTGAGATCCATGCTTTTGCAGATGCTAGCTTACGGCTTACGGCGCTTGCATTTACATGGTTACCCGCTCATCTCGAGAAGCAGTGTCATCGTTGGTGTGTGTCAAGTCCCGTGTGGCGCCTAAGAAAGAAGTGAGTTTTCCCCGCTTGGAACCGTGCGTTACAATGTTGCTAGCAGAACTCCTTCAATCTGTGGTGAACATATTCACAATTGAGTCAGAGCTCATTCATTGTTGGACTGACTCAACAATCGCCCTGTGCTGGATTCGCGGTGAGCCGTCCAGGTGGACCGTCTTTGTGGCCAATCGCGTTTCAAAAATTCAGCAGCTCACCGCACACTATACATGGCATCACGTGCCGTCGAAGCTCAATCCTGCCGACCTTGTTTCTCGCGGTGCAACTGTGGAAGAGATCAGGAATAACCAACAGTGGTTCCATGGGCCCTCGTTTCAACAAACGCCACACGAGAGCTGGAACAAATTTATCCTACGACATTCCTCTAAATCTGCCAGAACAACGTAAACAGCGGGTAGTATAGCTGACAGAACAACAACACGACATCGTTGCAGAGCATTAACATGTCAACAACTACAACAAGCTGTTTCGCATATTTACGTATGTGAGGTGGTTCAGCACGAAAAACCGAGCATCTTCTATCACTACCGAGGAAATCACCACCACCCTGTTAATGATTTGCCGATATATTCAGCAAAAACACTTTCGGAGCGAGTTTGACAATCCCAAAGCCAATAGATCCATCACTAAAACATCAAAATTATCATCGCTGTCGCCGTTTTTGCACAACGACCTAGTACATGTTGGCGGACGAGTAACAAACTCAACACTCAGCTTCGATGCCAAGCACCCGATCGTCCTCCCGCACAGACTCTTCAAAATATACTTCGCGACCAATTTTGGATCATTGGTGGTCGGACAGCAATCAGGCAAGTAATTCACAGTTGCATAATCTGCTATAGTCTCCGTCCAATTGTAGCCGAACAGATTATGGGGTCCCTTCCTGCACCGCGCATCACTGCATCCTATCCATTTGAAATGACAGGAGTCGATTATTGTAGCCCCTTTCTAGTCACCCAAACAATCAGAGGGCGAACTCCGATAAAAACCTACATAGCCGTCTTCATATGCTTCACCACCAAGGCGGTACATTTCGAACTGGTGCCCGACTTATCAACGGCAGCGTTCATTGCAGCTCTTAAGCGGTTCATAGCTAGCCGAGGGAAGTGTCGAGCCATCGTGTTTGACAACGCCACCAACTTTACCGGCGCAAATCGTGAACTGCGTGAACTATTGAAATCCTTCATTGCTCAAGAGCACATAAAGTGCGTTGAACAGCTTTGCAGGAACGAAGGCATAGAGTGGAGGTTCATTCGGCCAAGGTCCCCTCACTTTGGGGCCTATGGGAAAGCGCGGTGAAGCTTGCGAAGAATCACCTTCGTCGTGCTATCGGTTTGTACATTTTATCACACGACGAACTACACACCGTCGTTTGCCAAGCAGAAGCAGTGGTAAACAGCCGCCCATTGACTCCAATTTCCTCGGATCCTAATGATCTTCGGCCACTAACACCAGGTCATTTTTTGGTACATCGAACGTTGACCACTGTACTCGAACCTACGCCAACGTCCGAGACAATTAGCGCTCTGAAACGTTACCAAATCGTATGTACCATACAGCAGCAGTTCTGGCAGCGCTGGCATCAGGACTACTTAAAGGAGCTACAGCGGCGTACAAAGTGGAATACAGCTTT
>NW_016159211.1:81478-93438 GCF_001687245.7 Rhagoletis zephyria
ATCTCACATCGTATTGCGTCAGAAAATGTCCTTAGAAGCAGGGAAGCAGTAGACAGGGCGGCCGAGAGTAAACGGCTGCATATATACTGGGTTCCAGGCCACAAGGGCATTTTAGGCAACGAAATAGCTGATGAGATTGCCAAAAGTGCCATCCGTCTTGCTAGCGAACCAGTACGGGAAATACAAAAGTCGCTAAAAACGATCTACAATGAAATTTCCGAAAGAGCTGGGTGCCGGATCAGGGGGAGATGGAACGCATTAGCGACATGCAAAACCACCAAGATCATGTGCAATAGCAGCAAAGGAAACACCCATTTCTTGCTTACACGGTCACGTAGGGATTGCAGGACAGTTGTCGGCCTAATGACGGGCCACAACCTACTGGCATCCCACGCAAGCAGAATGGGCATTAGTAACAGTGACGCATGCAGGAAGTGCAGGGAGGAAGGCATGAGTGAGACGTTAGAACACCTCCTCTGTTTCTGTCCGGCCTTAGCTAGAAATCGTCTTAGTTATCTCGGAGCTTCGCAGTTTAAAGGACTAGAGGAGGTTTCAAAACTGGATATTAAGGCACTCTTGAACTTCGCAAAAAGCGTTGACGTCCTATACGACGACTACTTTAGACCGCAGTAAAACGGACCTCCATCTGGCACTACAAAGGACCAACGGGTCTATGTAAGGCGCATCAGCCGGCCAGTGTAACCTAACCTAACCTACGGAAGATTTCAATACCAGGGCGTACTCCTGTAAGAACAACAATGGCGACCTAGTAACCGACGTTCAGAGCGTACTTAAATTAGAGAGGGAACACTTCTCCGCCCTACTGAATGGTAGTAGCACGGAAATTTGTGGAGAAGAAGAACCCGAGCCCGCAGTCGTTGATGACGGAGTCGACGTTCCACCATCTGATTATGACGAGGTAAGAATAGCAATAACGCGGCTGAAAAATAACAAAGCTGAGTTGATAAGGTGCATGCATCAACTCTTGCTCAGAATATGGTCAGATGAACGCATGCCCGACGACTGGAAATTAAGAGTGCTCTGCCCAATCCACAAGAAAGGTGACCCCGCCATTCGCGCCAACTACCGCGGGATCAGCCTTCTAAGCATAGGTTACAAGGTCTTATCGAGCGTATTGTGTGAAAGACTGAAGCCCACCGTCAGTGAACTGATTGGGTCTTATCAGTGTGGCTTTAGACCTGGAAAATCCACCATAGACCAGGTATTCACAATACGCCAAATCTTGGAAAAGACCCGCGAGAAACGGATCGACACTCACCACCTATTTATCGACTTTAAAGCCGCTTTTGACAGCACTAAAAGGAGTTGCCTATACGCCGCTATGTCTGAATTTGGCATCCCCTCAAAACTCATACGGCTCACATTGGTCGAAATGACCTGTTTCAGCGGCAGTAATTCACAGGAAGAAGTTTGAGCTGTAATATTTAGCACATGTATTAGTGACAGTTAAAGAAGTGTACAGTGAAAAAATCAGCTAGTTGGATCGATATATAGGGGAGTTATATCGATTTATATGTCCGTCCGTCGAAATATTGTCCAACCAATTTTTTTTTTTTTTTTTTAATATTTATTAAATCATATTATCAAATTCATTTCTGTACTCAAATACATTAAATAACTTAAACAATATTCTCTGAAAGGTTTATATATAACATCTATCCAGACGGTTCATCAATACTTATTCAAACTGTAAAGAAAGATAAGGTAAAATTAAGAAAATTGTTATGTTAACATTTCGTCGCCTCAGAAAACGGATGACGAATGTGCAAAATCACGATTTTGGGATTTTGATGCAGATTTACTAAGTTGGACATGCTCTTTCGATTTCTGCCATTTTTCCATATCTCTGCCATTTTTTTATATCTCCATTAGTTTTTGAGATATTTCGTGCGCATTTCGTCGTATGTTACATAATATTAATGATTGGGTATGCCTTTTGTTGCATGTGCTGAAAATGCGTCACATACGACAAATTCCCATACAAACGTACCTTTTTTTTAATCATAAAACGTTTGTCGTATGTGGCACATACGACAAATTCCCATACAAATGTAATCCTTTTTTAATCATAAAACATTTGTCGTATGTATCGCAAAACTCTGAACTTACGACAATTGGATGGTCCTCTACTATAACGATACAATTAAAATTGAAAATTAAACTAAGTAACTAATTTTAAAATTTTAAATTTTTAAATTTTAGCTTGCACTGAGTCTCCAATGAAATGAAAGAGATAAAAATGTACAAAAGACTGAATTTAAGTATTGTTTTTTGTTTTTATATAAAGAAAACGTATGTTCGTAACATATTTACAGCATAAGAGATGTACAGATTTTTTTTATTAAATACATGATTATGTTTTTGTTATGTTTTTTTCTAATAAGTAATCATTATTTAATAAATATGTCTGTTTTTTTCATCAAATTATACCATCGTCGTTGAAATAGATACATTACTATTGTCGTATGTTCTGTGGACAAAACAAAGTGGTGAGTAAACGCTACTTACGACAAATGTATACGGAATGAAAAGTAAATTTTCTCATTAACGTTAAGAGATATTAAATGTAAAAATATGGGAAATCAAAACTAATAACACCAACTACGCCTCCTTCAAAAGTTACAAAAATCTACCGTACAGTTTCGGATTAATTCGACCTTAAACTTCAAAGTCAATTTTCTCAAAACCCTGTTTTGTAACATTCGACATCCGTTTTCTGAGACGACGATTTGTAAATAAACTCTTACGTCAAAATATTCCAATGCTTCTTCGGCATCTAGTTCGATATGCAAATGAGGTATAAAGTCTTCATCTTCAGAATCTGAAGAATTTTCTTTTACTGCGGTACTTGGTGTAGGACATTGACTCTCAGGAATATTAGGAACCTTTAAAAGGTATAAAACTTCTCTTGGAAGAGGAAGTCGTTTCTGGGCCGAAGCGCGGTTTGTTAAACAAATGCTGGACAAAATAGGGTCGGAAGAGTCCATTGCTCTGTTGAAAACATCCATTAAATTATGCTCTCTAGAATCCTTTCTAGCATGCTCAATGCGGTCCTTTTTGTAGAGTTTGTTCCTCGCTTCAGATGCATTTTCTCATGCACAACCGAGAGGTACGACTGAAGCTTGTAAAATTTGTGAAGAATGTACGAGAATTTTATGTACAGTCGCGGACATTGGGTACCAACCGTATATTTTAAAATATATTTCAGCAGTCGCATTACATAAATCTTTCAACTTTTCGGGATTTATTTCATATTCACAGAAAATTACAATAAGAATAATACGCAAGTGCTTTATAAGGTCAACGTCAACGTTTGTTATATTCGCAAACTCTTCAGGATTTGAAAATGCTCTCCTTGCGGTATTGCCATCGTTTGCCGATCCACTACCATTAGATTTTGGCTTATGAACATGAAGACCCACTTTTTCCCAAAATTGTGTTTGAATTTCAGCTTTTCTTTTTTTCATTATAATTTTTTCTTCAGCATTTCTAATTTGCCATTTTTTGAGCTGAAGTCTATAAGAAATATTTAGAATAAATTCAAAGCAGCGAATCCAGGCATGTAATGGACTTATGCCAAATTTTAATCTTATAAATATTATAAATGTGAAAGTTTGTATGTTTGGATGTTTGGGAAATCATCACGCTGAAACGACTCCACGGATTTCCATGAAATTTTGTACGCAGATAGCTTATGGGCCAGATTGGTTAATAGGCTATTTTTTTAAGAGTTGCCGCCTGTTAAAAAAGTTTCATTTATTTAATATACGGGAACGACTGAATGGATTTACATGAAAATTTGCACACAGATAGCTTATGACCTAGATTGGAAAATAGGCTACTTTTCTTAAGAGTTGCCACCTGTTAAAAAAGTTTCATTAAATTAATACACGGAAACGACTGAATGGGTTTGCATGAAGTTTTGCAAGCAGATAGCTTATGACCTGCAGTGGAAAACAGGCTAATTTTTGGAGGAGTTGCCACCTGTTAAAAAAGTTTAATGAAATTAATACGCGGAAACGACTAAACGGATTTGCATGAAATTTTGCACACAGATAGCTTATGACCTAGGTTAGAAAGTAGGCTACTTTTTTTAAGAGTTGCCACCTGTTAGAAATGTTTAATTTAATTAACACGCTGAAATTAGTGAACTGATTTGCATGGAAGTTTTCACGCAGATAGCTTATGAGCTAGGTTGAAAAATAGGCTACTTTTTTAAGAGTTACCACCTGCTAAAAAAGTTTAATTAAATTAATACGCGGAAAAGTCTGAACGGATTTGCATCAAATTTTGCAAGCAGATAGCTTATGACCTACAGTGGAAAATAGGCTAATTTTTTGGAAGGGTTGCCACCTGTTAAAAAAGTTTTAATGAAATTAATACGAGGAAACGACTGAACAGATTTGCCTGACATTTCGCACAGAGATAGCTTATGACCTATGTTGGAAAACAGGCTACTATTTTAAGAGTTATCACGTATTTGGAAAGTTTAATTAAAAAAATACGTGGAAATGACTGAACTGATTTGCATGAAAGTTTGCACACAGATAGCTTATGACCTAGACTGGAAAATAGGCTACTTTTTTAAGAATTTCCACCTGTTTGAAAATGAAATTTTGCTCAAAGATGGTTTATGACCTGGATTGAAAAATAGGCTACTTCCTTAACCGGTTTTCCGATCAGGATGAAATTTGGTACACTTACTACGGATTTCGGAAGGATGGTCTTAGATTGAAAGTAAGTCCGATAACTCAAGGCCCCTCCCATACAAATTGGAATTTTCATATTACATACATATCTCTGGAAGTATTTGTGGGAGAGAACTGAAACTTGGTATAGTGATATGTATGTGAAATCAATGTTGGCATTCATCGATTAATGTTTTAATTAGTTAGTTAATTCGATTAAATTCAATCTGATTACAGTTAATCATGATTAATTTTAATCCGACTAAACAGTTAATCGTAACCGCGATTAAAAAATTTATTTTTAATCATTAACTCTTAATTTGATCAAGTAGGTTTGGTGATTAATTAAGTTATGCTGGAATTTCCCTGTGCACACAAAGCAAGTTAATCCGGTATGGCTAAGTCGGGTTTCCTCATCAATCTAAGCAATTTGGTGTGCATTTTCATTAAGATATTTACCAACAAACGTTTTACAAACTAGGTTTGTAAAAGTTCCCCGTTTATGTATTACTAATAACAATAATTATAATTACTATAACTGGTGTTTGGTTTCAAACTCGGACAACTAGACAAATTAATCAGATTTTATTTTTAATTGGATTAACGATTAATGTTTTAAATTAATTAAACGTAATCGCAGCCAGCGATTAACGATTTAAAAAATGTTATCATTAATCGTACAGTTGATTACGACTAATTAATTTTAATCGTCAAACGGGATTAACATTTTAATCGTTAATTTTTAATCGTTAATCAGACTAACAGTTTGCCAACAGTGTGTGAAATCCTGTGCATATTCACGGAGAAAAATGGACGTTTTTGGAAAAGAGGCGTAGCACCTCCCATGCTGACTGAAAGATTCATATTGCATATCTCTTCAAATGTTTGGGGTAAAGCACTCAAGCTTGGTATGGAAATACATATGTATGCATGTATGTATGTGAAACTAATACCATACTCATGGAGAAAAATGAGAGTTATTGGAAAAGGTGGTGTGCAACTCCCATGCAAATTGATTTTTCTATGCTGCATATCTCTGGAGGTGTTTATTGCAGAGGACTGGAACTTGGCACCGAGATGTGTATACAAAATTAATTCCATACTCATAGAGAAGAATTTGCGTTATTCGAATAGGGGATATGGCTCCTGCCGTACAAATTTACTGTTTTATACTGCTTATCTCTAGAGGTGTTCATGGTAGAGTACTGGGACTTGGTACTGGGGTATGTAAAATCAATTCTAAATTCATGGAAGAAGATTATAAGAAGGGTTATAAGAAAAAGGGGCGTGGCACTTCCTACACAAATTGACTTTTTCTTGCCACATATCCCTGGAAGTGTTTGTGGAAGAATACTGGAACTTGGTATGGAGTTGTGTATGCAAAATGTATCAATTGCTCATGGAAAAAATGTGAGTTATTAAAAAAGGAGGCATGTCGCCTCCCATACATACTAAAAACTTCTTAATACATATCTCTGGAAGGATAGAATATCTCTCGAAGTATTTTAAATTTGTTATGGAGATTTATTTTATAAGAGCCGTACTGACAGAATAAATTTCATTAAATGGAAAAGGGAGAGCCGGGTTCGGCCTTATAATCTAAAGCTCTCTTGAGGCATTTGCTACAGTAATGAGAAGTGGTATTTTATCAAGGCCAGGTTACTAAATTTGAGTTTGAAATATTAGAACCCGCCGTGGCACCTCCAAGAAGGTTACACGTTCACGCGTCGTATACCTGGAACCATTTTAGGGTAAACTTAGAGGGATTGATATATTTCGTATGCCTAGCGCGCAGACGAGATTTTATAATTTCATAGTTTTAAACGGCCTAAATACCTTAACTCGCTTAAAAAATAACGAGCTATAATGAAATGGGCACAGAAATAAAATCTAACATCATTAAATTATTTTTCCTATTTGTATAAAAGCGCGGGTTAAAACCCGCCGGTATAAGCTAGTGTATTATACTTTGGGAGATAAAGCGATGAATTCAAATTTTTAATTAACAAAAACTGCTTAGGATTTCCTCCGCATATTGGACAAGACTGAGAAGACTTTGTTCCCGTAAGTACGTTCAAAACTTTGCCATCAATTAATGTCATAATAAGTTCATATTTTACTTTAATTTTTCTACCGTTTCCAAAAACATATTCTAAGTTAGTAAGATTTAATATTTGCTGATCCAGATTGTGTTTTTCTTTTAGAATATGTTCTCTTGTTTCCTTCACAAATTCAATCTTAAGTGGTCGACAAAACCGAACTGATTGAGGAGTACGATTGATCCAAATAATTGCATTATCCAACGTGATTATTTTTAGGGGTATAACTGACGTTACAAAGAGCGAATTATCAGAACCTCCGGCAGATTCGCCGGTAAATATTTGCTTAAATGAATTTTGTCCTGTGGAACCGTCGAAACCATAGCTCAGAATGACCGTAACTTCATTGACTTCAACCATGCGATTTAAAACCTCTTCCTGATAAGATAAAATCCTTTTTGCCGTATGGTTAAGTAAGCTTTGTAGAGGAACGTCGGCTTTTGATTGTGTTACCATAAGACCTTCAGTCCGGCATTGTATCTTATACTCCAACACTTTTTCGTAGGCAGGATAAATGTTACAGTTTCGTGAATTGTTCAAGTCTCTCATATTAACATATTGTTGTTTTGTAAAATTATTTTCCAATATAAAAAGCAATGCTTCTGCAGGGGTAAGTGGAGTTGGTTTTTTATCAGCAGAAACTATTAGTTTTCTCACTTCTTTAGCTTTTGATGGAGAACTAGCTGTATGCTTCAAGACAAAATTTAAATCGTGTTCTTTCGCAGCATGGGCTGACATTGAAGCAGCATGAAGCAATAACCTGGAATCATTTTCCTGTGTTGATAATACCTTGGAAGCGAGTTGTCGTTGTAGACGCTCACTTCCATCGCTGTATTTGAGATGAGGACGACCCTTTTTGCGTTCACAATTATTTTTCGACAGTTTAAAAAAAGTTGTACCAGACAACCACAAGCTTTCCATTTTCTTAAATCGGTCGAAACATCTTTTGTTTTTGATCCATTTTTGTTTAATTTTAGCACAAATGTTATATATTTGCTTCTTGACAAATGTTTTGCAGTCTTCATCACCACTTCCATTAAATTTCGCAGATATCCAATTAAAAACGCGTCTTGCATTGTGGTTATTTTCTAACCAAAAACTTACAATATCGGAATTTTTGATTTTGATGGTGCCTGAAATCAGTTATATTATGAGTTGGGGTAAATTGGGGCAAAAGATTTTTTCACGATATGAAAGCTCACATCTTGACCTATCTACAGATACAAATAACTTTGCGAATGAACCCGAATGAAGACGGTTCTATTCCAATAAACACAGACGCCACCACCAAAACGTCACTACAAACACGACACACTTTAACGCAGATTTTCATCAAACACAACACTTTTATTTAGAAAATAATTAGAACATATTGTTATACATACCTTGAGAAGTAATTTCCATTTTTTAGATATTTGTATTATATCAACTATTATTAAAAAAACATATGTTTCTATTTCACTATTTTGAAGTAAATCAACAGAAAACGAAGATGAAAAAATAACTGTTGTTTTGACAGCTTCGTTATAAAAACAGAGATGCCACCTGGTCATAATTTTTTCGTTTTCGGGTATTCTAAATAGTTTCCTACAAAGTGCAATTCTTAGTTTTAACAAAAACATAACTTTAAAAATGGTCATTTCAACCAATGTGCGGCTGTGTAAAATAGCGTTGAGCAATACGACCAGCTCCGTCAGAATTGGGAAAGACCTCTCCGAGCCGTTCGCCACTAAACGGGGTTTCAGACAGGGTGACTGCCTTTCATGTGACTTCTTTAATCTGATGTTGGAGAAGATAATAAGAGCTGCAGAACTGAACCGCTCAGGAACAATTTACTACAAGAGCGTGCAATTGCTGGCTTATGCCGATGATATCGATATCATCGATATAAAAACCGCGAACTCTGTGCTGCCTTTTCCAAGTTGGATAAGGAAGCAAAGCGAATAGGTCTGGTGGTAAACGTGGACAAGGCGAAGTATCTCCTGTCATCAAACAAACAGTCAGTACATTCGCGCCTTGGCACCCACTTCACTGTTGACAGTTACAATTTCGAGAAAGTAGAGAATTTCGTTTACTTGGGAACCAGCATTAACACCGACAATAATGTCAGCATGGAAATCCAACGCAGAATCACTCTTGCCAACAAGTGCTACTTTGGACTGAGTAGGCAATTCAGGAGTAAAGTCCTCTCTCGACGTACGAAAACCACGCTCTATAAGTCACTCATCATGCCCGTGCTGGTATATGGCGCAGAAGCATGGACAATCACAACATCATCTGAAGCGGCTCTTGGAGTGTTCGAGAGAAAGATTTTGCGGAACATTTACGGGCCTTTACGCGTTGGTGACGGCGAGTACCGCAGACGATGGAAGGATGAGCTGTATGAGCTTTAAAACGACATGGACATACAGCAGCGAATTAAAATATAGCGGNACGATGGAACGATGAGCTGTATGAGCTTTACAACGATATGGACATAGTGCAGCGAATTAAAATACAGCGGCTCCGCTGGCTTGGTCATGTCGTTCGAATGGACACCGACGCTCCAGCTCTGAAAGTATTCAACTCGGAACCCGCTGGTGGTAGCAGAGGAAGAGGGAGGCCCCCACTGCGATGGAAAGATCAGGTGGAGAAGGACTTGGCTTCACTTGGCGTTTCCAATTGGCGTCAGTTGGCACAGAAGAGAAACGACTGGCGTGCTTTGCTGAACTCTGCCAAAATTGCTTAGGCGGTTACAGCGCCGAATAAGAAGAAGAAGTTTTAAACGGCCTAAATACCTTAACTCGCTCAAAAAATAACGAGCTATAACGAAATGGGCAAAGAACTAATATATAACATCATTAAATTATTTTTCATATTTGTATAAAAACGTGGGGTGAAACCCGCGGGTATAAGCTAGTAGATTAATAAAAGAAAAACAGATCCACATTAACTGCAATCAACATATGTAACTATGGATGTGTGTATTTACATACATACGCTGCGATTAGGTTATAAATATTGCGATATCGGTTAATCAAATGCCGAAATACCTACACACCCATTACTCTTTGTCTCCTTCTCTCACTTCCAACGGAAGCACGTGTTTGCAAAATGATGACGAAGTGATTTTGTATGGAAAATCATTTACGCCCATATATTTGAATAAAATTAGAAGCTACTTAGAAGATATCAACCAATACTTCCCATATACCAAACGAAAGGAAAAATTGAATTTTTGTTTAAAGCTAACAAAAAGATCATTCGAGCGGGTTTTGAGAATTTTGGTAATGAAAAAATTAGCAAATTTTTTGAACAATTTGTTGCCTTAAAATGCTCGATGTTNTGCTCGATATTTGTTGAATTTATATAAAATTTTTACACGGTAATATTACTACTGCTCCAAAGAATCTATATCCCGAAAATGAAAGTTATATCTGCAAACCATAAGTTGCAAGAGCACTTTAAAGGCTCAAAATTTACCCCAAAGTAAGCCAATATTTACCGTTGTTTCTACGACAGACAGCGAATCGGTTACTTACAGAAATGCATCTGTCGATAGGTTTGAAATTTTTTCTTTAAAATGCCATACTCTTCATTGAAATCGCTCTAAAAATTACAACTACAACATTTCAGCATACGTACGTAAAACGTATTCTACGTTAAAAAATCATAACTCAAAAACGATGAATTTTAGCATATTGATACTCGTCCCGAAAATAGTTTGTACTATTCCCTAATAGACAAAAAAGTTTGAGAAAAAAAAATTCGGCAATTTGAAAAAAAGCAATTTGAAAAAAAATAAAAATTTTTATTACCAGTAATTAATCTATACATAGTATAAAGGAATGTCGAGGTTTTTGTTCGCGGTAATCTCGAAAACTACTAAACGGATTTTGACGAAATTTTCTCTAATATATTCTGTATCGATAGAAGAGTGAACTTTTTAATTTAGAATTTTAATAGGGTTTCCACCTGTTAAGAAAATTACTATATTCAATTCTAATAGCGAGGCGTCAGTCGTACCGTCACTGTCAAATGGCAAGACTTAGCCTCTGGATGTGTAATAATGTATTATTTTTCTGAGTAGGGTTGCCACCAATTTTAAAAACTATACGATCTTCACCGTCCGTTGGATAAAAAAATGAGACACCAAATGAAAGTGCATGGCCTTCGCATGTACAAAAGCTTTAAGTGTTTGAGTAGGGTTGCCACCTGTTTAAAATTACTATCGTCTATACATAGTATAAAAGAAAGGCGAGATATTTCAACCACGCTACTGAACAGATTTATACAAGATTTTTTATGTATATAATAAACGAAGTACCTACATGATGACATATGATTTCTTTCTCCAAATACGTAATGTACATACATATGCATACATTCAGCGCGTGGCGAAGCTTCGCGCATCCGGGACCGGCTAGTTATTAATAAACAATTTCTGATGTTTAGTTCACTAGATCGATTCATTAGATTAATATCTGCAATTTAAAAAAAGCGTTAAAATCCTTGCTTTTTTGCGGCAGTTATAAGCGATTTCATCAAAAGTTGCTATCAAGAGAGGAAAAAAGAAGCGTTCGCACTCAAAAAGAAAAAAGTTCATTATTAGAAAAATTCGAATTTCTGAGCATAAAGAAAAAATACGTGTCTCCTTAAATTGTTAAAGAAACAATCCCTGTAAGTTTTATCGCAAACTTAAATTCACTTTCCTTCGGCCTGGGTGATTTGAGATGGTATGACCCCGGAGTTTTCGGATGTCTGAAATTTACCGTTATACGGGAAGTGGGTGTAATTTTAGTCCGATTTGAATAATTTGCAACGAATTTATTTCTTGCACTAAGGTTATTGAGCGTACCGAGTTTGGTAGAAATTGATGAATCGGTTACCGAGGTACACATTTGTTGTTGTAAGGGGGCGGCGCCACGCCCATTATCCAAAATTTTTTAATAATTTAATTTTCTGGTTGTTGTAATTATCGATTTTGCGTCAATTATCTTCAGTAGTTAGTGATTTATCGCAGTTTTTGTGTTTCTGTAAATTAGCGTTATATGGGAGGTGGGCGTGGTTACTTCCCGTTCTGAAAAATTTTCAACAGATTTTTTAGCTAGGCCCTAGGCAAAGCTCGTACCGAGTTTAGTAAGGATTGGTGAAGCCACTACTGAGATACAGC
>NW_016159212.1:0-13970 GCF_001687245.7 Rhagoletis zephyria
AACTTTCTTAGATCCTTTTGGGTGGTTTGAATTTTCTTAAGTTTTTCTAAGCGGCAGCCCTGAAAGCCATCGAGCGTGGTTGAAACCTTAGACGGACGGCGCATAACTCTACTGGGTTGAATGCTGGAGTCGACTACGGTAGGTATGCGAATAGAAGACTGCCTTTTGGCCTGTGGATGAAATGCAAAGTGATTTGATGGCTTAACCAAAAACAGACAAAATGGCTCAATTACATACATACATCCATACATACACAAATTGTTTAAGGATTTTCAGTGACAACTACAGCAAAACACATAAGAGTAGTAATAAAGCTTTGTTAGATCAACCATACATGCCTCAAATGTCTACACCAGCCAGCATTTGTATGTGTGTAAATTTTTTCTGAAAGATGTGCAACCAAATGAAATTGACTTCAAAACACAAATACAGCCACCAAACTAGCCCGGCACATCTACTTAATCCAATGAATTTATTAGAAGGAGCGAATGGTAGGGACAACCAGTCGAGGAGATACCAGCCGGATGCATTCAGGCGTGCTGGGTATGCGCTTTATGTCAAATTTCCGTACCAAAAAAGAAAATGAAGCAAAGGCGTTCAAAAAAACATATGTATGACAAATAGCGGAGGCTGACAGTTCGTGGACGAGTTTTGGCGGGAACAGATGCAGGAGTTTGTTAGTAGTCGTGATACTAGGCATAGATTGACAGATAGGGTAGAATATTAGAGTGCTTGGAGTGACCAAGCACGTAAGCACGCCAATAGACAGCAAATGTGTAGAAGAAGAGTTAGATGAAAGCTTGGCCCGAAAGTGACACAGGGACAATGTGAGTACCGAGTGTTGTCTAGCAGGTCTGAAAGGTCACCGATTTGTGTTAGTGTGTGTACTAGTTAGATATGCCATTAGTTTATTGTTGGCTACGGTAGATATTGGCGTTGTCAACTCGGTCGGAGCGCATACATAACATAGTTGGACGCAAATTATGCGATTTATGTACATACATACATACTACGCCTGTCGTGAATGCTCACGCTTTGCGACAGCGGATGTACCATACGCATTGCTTTGTTATTTGCGGAACTTCTATGCACCTCACTAGTATTTTGACACACATACTCGTACGTATGTAACTCATTTATGTATGTGTATGCTTCTAGCTGGCATAACTATCATGCCAAGCTCACATTCTATTCAACTATTCATGCAGTATTTCAATCGTGCGACGCTCACAAATTTGCTAGCATCCATTTTGTACTTCTCTACCTCTGCCGACCTGCGAATGTTGGCATCTGCCACGGAGCTTTTAGCTTTTGAGCATCTCACATACTGTACGTGCTGGACGGTCAATCATGCGTACGTCTTCTGTGACATAGTCGCATGTAAACATATGGTTGACGTCGTCCTTTTTAACCTCAATTTTCTACGTAAATCATTGTTATTGCTGGAAGGGCATCTTTTTGCTGTCCATATTCGTTCATAAAAGAGAATTTTTCTTTTTCAATTAAAAAACACTTAAACATAAGGTCTCAGCATTAGATTTATGGAACATTTTGTTTCTACTGTGCGTGCGACTTTGAGGCTTAAAGTAATTCGCGAGTAAAGAAGAGCGTAAAATGTGAGCTGCGGAAGCTGTCTAACAGTCTACCACTTTGCGTCGAAGGAGCTTCATGCCGAAATACCAATCAAGTGAAATTTAGTTAGCAGATCTAGTCTTTAGAAAAACAAGTCTCGGGCAATTTAAGTATTTATGAAAATTTCTATAGCTTGCAAAACTTCGGTTTAACAGACCCGGTGATAAAGGATATCTGCATGATAAGAAACTTTCAAAGCATATTTCGAGTTCTAGAATCCTGGATAAACTGGTTCAATATCCGTAGATGATGGCAGAAATTTCGCTTGACATTGTCATTAAGGGCCAGTTTTTCAGTGCCAGTTTAAACTTAGATTAAGTAAACTGAGTTTAAATTGAACAGCTGGCTGACATTTGATTGGCTGATCATATTTTAAACCAGCCAGATCGGGCATTTAAACTTAGTGCAGCCGTGCACTGAACAACTTGCCCCAAGATGCTTTGACTTTCGATTGGAGAAACAGCATTCTCGTTGGGTCTACCGTGCTGGATTATTAGTTTTGTGCGGAAGACGTTGAGATACTCATCTTTTGCTGATATTCAGTTTTTAGCCAGACAGAGGCGCCAGGAGGAATTGCCATATGTAATGGTTTTAGTACATAATTGGTGTACTACTTAAGGAGCTGTGGAAGAGGCTGTATGTAATTTAGCAGATCGGGATTGAAGATGCTTTACCAAAACATAAGGTATCCCTTGAATTACTGCGCCTATTTGTTCTGCTACACTTTATTGTTTGATTAAATTTTGGTTTGGCTCTCAATTTAACTTTGAAGTCGTTGCGTTGTGCTCATTTGGATATTTTTGCTGAACTTCTCACCCAGCTAATCAGTTTACTTAATACACTGATTATTTGTTGCACATAACCAGGCGAACTTAGTGTCGAATTCTTTAAGTTATCAGAATCAAAGCGACCGAGAACAGTACATCAACTAATTTTAGAAGCTTTCTCGAGTAGCTGAGTAAGGAACCATAACTTCGTGCTGCAATTTGAAAGCGCACTAGGCGAAGTACCGCAAGGATGATAACGAAACTAAATTTATTACAGAAGAATCTTATTTCGAAAGCAAAAAAGGATCCGTACCAGATTTTTATTCCAAGCTGAGGGAATAGTTTGGGAAAGAAAAAATAAACGCTAACGCATAACATATCTGTGGACTTTTGACAAAACAACTTCTCTCGAGTGAGGTTATTTTCTTTTCACAGCAGTAATTCATTGAGTTCTCGAATGATATTTTTATGTTTAGTCATTAATAGGAGTAGTTCAAGATGATGTCTTAATGAAAGTTAAATAAAAATGTGAAATTTTTAAATGGAAGTTCCTTATAACTTACTCTAAACTCCAACCTACAGAAAGCACAGAGGTTGTTTTGTAAAAAGTCCACAGATATGTTTCTGTACGAACAAATGTGGTTATTTACGCGGTTTCAATTTCAGACAGGCTTCGGAGAAGTAACGGTCTAAGGTAATGCTGGTCATGAGTACTACCTCAGGAGCTCCCTTTAATGTTCTGTTGAACTTCTTTCCTCTGGATTTCAAGCCTGCAGATATAGCTATGATGACGATATGCCGACTACATTCAAATACGCCGGACTTTTGAAGGAAGGAAACCATATGAACAGATATCAGTGAAATAATCATTACATACTCTTACCTCTTCCAAAAGTAGAATGTCTAGATCCGGAATATCTTTCAAGAGATTTGGCCAATGAATAACAGCTGCAGGAAAGCTTCAGATTGTTTTACTGTCAACCTTAGGTGTTTGGAATATTCAGAACAGCGAAGGGGAAAATTATGAGGAGATGACGGATCAAGGTAAGCAGAGAAAGCTAGACTAACTTAAAGGAATTAAAAAATACGCATATCTTCTTAAAATAAATCCCAAAATACATAAAGGTCTGGAGCTTGTTATTATGTGAGACACTGTGTCGCTCCTAAATCTGTGAACTATGGATTTGCGGCCCACCAAATGGGACCAAAGCCCTAAGGATCCAGTATACAAAAGCCAACAGCCTTGTTCTCCTTGTCAAGCTGAGAAGGAAACAGCTATGATCGCAGATCGAACTGGTCAAAGCTACGCCAGTGGAAATCATAGGCATCATCTACTGGCATAATTCTATAATTCTGTTCTTTGTAAAAGAGAATGAGAATGCGGCATAATTCTATAATTCTGTTCTTTGTAAAAGAGAATGAGAATGCGGAGACTTTTACCCTTTTGGTGTCGGTCATACCCAACAGTATTCTTAGATTTTGTGAAAAGGCAGGATCAATTAGCTCTTTCTCCAGTCAAATCGAATGTTTTGTCCGTGATTTCTAGTCCACACCATAAAAGTAGCCATTAGAAATTTTGCTGCTCATTTATGTAACTGTCATAAGCTGATTGCGAACTATAGAGGCGCGCTAAAAGGTTTCGAGGAAGCTTTCAGACAGTTCTGCTTCCGCATAACAAAGCCAATGGGTTTTTTACGTTCGAAAGCAAAAAAAAAAAACAAAAACACAGATAAATTTGGAAGGCGCAAATTACTCTCTAGCCGGCTGTTGCTACTATTGAAACTTACTTTCGCTGCCAGAAAAAAAAATTGCTTGCTGTTGCAATGACATTTAACACTCAATTGATTAGGAAATTTATGACTTGCTCAGCTGACAAAGCATTACTTAGTTTTGGCGAGACAAGCAAATGCCTACGTACAGTGCAGTGCAACCACCAGTCGAGGTGACAGTTCACCAGGCGGCTGGTGGCTGGTGGCTGGCTATAAGAGTCAGTTGGTCTGGGTAACAGTGAGCGTCAATTGACCAATGAAGCGTGCCATTTAGCAGTTAATTTAATTTGTGTGCGCGTAAGCGAGTGGAGGAAGTAGGTTTGTGCGTGGGTTGACATTTTTCAGGGGATGCTAATGCATTTTATGTCATGAAAATTAGATGGATTTGTTCGAAATAGACGACAAAAAAAACTGGTGTCTTCGTCAAGTTAAACGTTTATGCAGGCGATTGAATTCAATTTGGTATGCTTGGAATGGCTGTAAGCATAAGTTTGGGTGCTGCAATTAATTAAAATTAATTTGTATTAATTTTCAATGCATTTTTAATTGCCGATGCCACCAGGAGTGATGCAATTTTCACAATTTTATTTGACCGAAAGTAGGTTAGCTTAGGTTGTCGCGGCCGTCTATAAGACACACTTGGGCTCAGGGTTTATTGTAATGCCACATGTGGGGGCAGCAACTCACAATTCCTCCTGAAGATATTTTGAGCTTCTCAGGAGTTTTAGAAGATCCCTGATTTCCACGCATCTAAGGCCCCTAAACTGTAGAAGAATTTTCTACCTAGAGTGGAGAGCCTTCGTCTGGATAGAGCAGAACACTTGCACAATAGATGCGGAATCGTTTCCTCTTCTGTTTCTTCTTGACAACTTCTATAGAAGTCATGAAATTGTACGCCTAGTCTGCCTAAAAGGCAGTGTCCTATTATGACAGATACCAAAAAACTGAATTTCTTTATACTTATTTCGACTCAGTAGCAAGCCACTGAGTTTAGAGCTGAACACCGTCATCTTATGTCTCTCAGAAATAAGTAAGTACCTTGCAAGTTTGTAAGGGTATTCCTATTTCATCTTTCACATCCTCAGTAGGAAATTTGGAGCCAAGTCGCCCCAGTCCGTCGACCATACAATTCCCCTCTATGTAGCACTGTTCATGAACCCATATTCTTCTTCTTCTTTTTTGGCGCTATAACCGCCTAAGCGATTTTGGCCGAGTTCAGCAAAGCACGCCAGTCGTTTCTCCTCTGTGCCAACTGACGCCAATTGGAAACGCCAAGTGAAGCCAAGTCCTTCTCCACCTGATCTTTCCATCGCAGTGGGGGCCTCCCTCTTCCTCTGCTACCACCAGCGGGTTCCGAGTTGAATACTTTCAGAGCTGGAGCGTCGGTGTCCATTCGAACGACATGACCAAGCCAGCGGAGCCGCTGTATTTTAATTCGCTGCACTATGTCCATATCGTTGTAAAGCTCATACAGCTCATCGTTCCATCGTCTGCGGTACTCGCCGTCGCCAACGCGTAAAGGACCGTAAATCTTCCGCAAAATCTTTGAACCCATATTACCTTTGGGAAAAATGAATTAGCCACCTCATTAAGAGACACGTGGTAATTCTATGGAGGTTGTCGACTGCTTTGTGAGGGATTTGTTAACTTAGGGTATCATATCACACATTACCGGGTTTGTGTCCTTGCTGCCCCACCAACGCTACCCTCGAGCTTTGGGCCATCTGCGTACCTACATATACATGGATGGATGTGCCACTCCTTGCAGCGTCTCATTTCCACGCTTACCTTGAGGATGGGAGGATAATAAATGCTATACTGGGAACAGAGATCGGACCCTGACCTTAACTAGTATAAACATGACCACTTATTTAGAATGTTCATTCGAATTTCCTTACCGCTTGCGACCGGAAGAAAATTCAGTAGGGCACCTATAATGAGTGTGGACGCAAGCCTCTACCGCGATAGAGATTTAGCCTGACTACCGCTGTGTATAGCCGGTGCATTATTTTGGGTTCCATTCCGCATCTTTTTCCTATTGACCTGCTGCAGAAATATAGTGCATCCTTTGCTTTGTGCATTCTATCTGCCCCCTATTTAATTTCCTATCCAGTGTGAGACCTAGATAATTGGTATCTTCCTTTATTGCAAGGCTCTTGCCTTATAGAGTTATATGATCGAGATCAGGTATCTTGTGGTTTTTAGCGAAGAGCCAAAGGTTCTTCTTTTCAAGATTTATTCTCAGTTCTCGCCTGCTACCGAAAATAAAAATTAAATAAACTACTTTTCTTACCACTTAAGTTAGGTTTACATTTCCATTGGCATTACTTTTTACACCATTATCATTGTCATTACCATTACCATTACAACTACAGTTTCAATAACAATATCATTACCATTTTCATTAGGTTTTCTATTACCATTACAATTTACAACAAAAACGCCATTGGTAATACCATACCATTACCAATACCATTAGTGTGATTATTACCATTAATATCACCATTACCTTTAACATTACTATTACCAATTTCATTACTATAACCAGTACTATTCCCGAGTACCATTACATTGACATTACCAGTAGCATTACATTTTGCATTACCAATACCATTACCACTACATTTCCTATACCGATGTCATTACAAATTTTAATTAGGCTTTCTTTTACCATTACCATTATACATACCATTTCTATTACCATAGCATAACCAATACCAATACTGTTATCATTGCCATTAGTATTACCTTTACCATTACCATTACTATTACCAATACCCTTGATATTACTATTATTAATATCATTTTATTACCAAACCTCTACTATTCCGAATTAATATTACATTTACATTATTATTAGCATTACGTTTTACATTAAGATTATCCTTACCATTACTATTACTCTAAATATTACCATTACATTTCCTATACCAATATCATTACAAATTTTAATTAGGCTTTCTTTTACCATTACCAGTATAAATACTATTTTTTTATACCATTACCAATACAATTAGTGGTATCATTACCATTAGTATTACCTTTACCATTTTAATTACCATAATTACTTTTCCGGATTACCGTAACCATTCGAGAGAGTATTACAATTCCATAGCCATTACCAAATTAATTACTATTTTCAGTAACTTATCCACTTCCATTCCATATTAGCATTACTACCATTGTCCTATTACCATTTTCATTCTAAATACCACACAACAATTACCAGTACGATCACCACTAAACCACCGTGATCATTACCTTTAAATTACCTTTACTATTACTTTTACCTCTACTATATTTAGGCCTAAACATATGTATGAAAAAGCTTTGGAACATTTATATTTTCACCCAAATTCGAAGCAAAACCTATAAATGCCCTTGACTGTTTTTCGTCCTTCAAAGGCAGCAACACTACATACATACATCTTCCCAATGCTGCGTCTAAGCAATCCCCCTTTTAACCCAGTCTAATACTTAGTCATCTAATTAAAATGAAGTATTCAGCAACAGTTCACCTAATTAAAAGCTCATTCAATGTCCTTGGCACTGAGCCCATGGTCGCTGCCTACCAACTGAAATCCTTATATTACATACATTCATATGTCCCTCAGTCAAACACTCCAATAACCAACTAGGCGCCAAGTACAAGCTGCCAGGTGCGAATCACACAATGATCATACAAAAATAATTTCGCACCTTATTTTCGAAGGCGGTCTAAGTATACGCCGCCAAAGTGCCTAAATTAGTTGGCTAATTAGCAAAGAATCGCATTCTTTTGCAGAACGCCACCCGCGCTTGCTTTTTTTTCGCACTCTCTCGCCTTGTTGCTTTGCTGTTCACTTGCTTACCTCACCTCTTCCACACTCCCTTACTTTTCATAACCAATTATTTTGCGCTGATGGCCTTCAAACCAAAAAAAATAAAAATTAAAGCATTCCACCTACGAGAGTTTGTCGAAAAAAAATAAAGTGTGAGTTACGCGAATAGTGGATTAGTTTATTGCATGCGAACGTGCAACACCAGCTAATGAGCGCCACTTGCCACGAATACAACAACGCGAAAGGTGCTAGGTAAAGCTTCAAAGTGGTCAACATGCCACTCGCCAGGTGAGTATGGATTAGGCTACGCAAAAGAAAAATAATAATTGACTTGAAGTGCCAAAATTAGCGATAAGTCGCAAACGCAACGCAGCATAAAGCTAAGCTGAGTTAACTGAAGCGTTAAACCCTAATTTTCATAAGTTGGCGGCAGAAAGTGAAAGTTTTTACCTGGCTATAAGTACTTGTACAAAGCTAGCTACGAATTTTAGCAGCCCAATCTCTGGTCTACCTCGCTATATTCCCTGCCACTCACTCGCCTCGTAAGCGAGTTAACACCTACCTCGGTCGATGAGTCGCAAGCGATTAACCCGCATTCATTTTGCGATTAACGAATTAACCGCACAGGTGTTGAGTCGGATAAGCATCTCATGAGGGCTGAGTACATCGAGCTAACCCTTTTAGCCTTTGGGGCTTTCCTGCAAGTTCGTTTGCTTAGTTTTATCCACTTCTTTTAATTGGGAATTTTAATCCCTCGGCTTTTGGCTAATCCAATTTGTTGCTGATAATCTACGAAATTACTGTTTGAAGCTCTATTTGGTTTTAAGGGAATTGTTGCACGTAGGGTTGCCAACATTTTCTAAGATATTTATAGTACTTCTTCAAAAAATTTGGAAAAAATTTAGTATTTAATTTAAAAGAAAAAGCAAAAACGATTTTTAAGTGATGGAAAAAGTTCTTCCTGTGAATGCCGAAAATGTTGGAATAGAGAGTAGAAATGAAATAATTTTATATACATTTTTTAATCCTTTCTCAGTGTTTTTAAAAAATGCTACCTTTTTTGATCATAAACTCACAATGACCTTTTAATTTAAATAATATTTCATTTAATATTGTTATTTCAGTATAAAGGTCACCCATTTTAATATACATTTTTCGTGCAAATTACTGAAATATATTTATATTTATAATTGAAGAAATATAGTATTATTGCGTACTTTATTTTTTTCCAACAGTATATAGTATGTCGAACGGAATAATAGTACAATATGTACTATATATTATAGTACGGTTGGCAACCCTACGCACAACTGCCAGCGGCCAGGACTTACTTTTCACATTTTTCTGAATTTTTGTGCGCAACTTTTAACCATCGGTCGGATTTACTACAGTCAGAAATTTCTTTCAGATCAACAATTTTCGGGCACATTTTCTAAAAAATATTTAATACAGATTTTGTAGAAAAAATGTGAAAAATCGCGCGTCAACTCTTTCTTTCAGCCCAAAAAATGTATACAAAGATTTGCTGTAGAAACATTTTTAGGCCTTCAAAAGATAGCTTCAGGCATGCTCTATAGATCCACAATTTTTTATAAAAATTGCACAAAAAATTTATGAGAAATTTCGCGCTTGGAGCTTTTAAGACAAGAGTTTATAAAGATATACTTAAGTACATACATATATACATATGCACATAAATATATGGCTCTTAGGAAGAAAAACGAAGCTTATCTCTCCATTGTCAAAGACATAAGTAAGTACCTAATTATTTAGGAACATAAATTACTCATTATTAATTGCCATAAACCTTTTCATCATCTCAAAATTTGTTTTTCTTATACTCCTTACTCTCGATTTCAGCAGCAATTACCCAAAAGTGTATTATTAAATAGTATATTTTATTTGCTGTGGCCAATGCGTGACAAAATATGCTTAGAAGCGCAGCAGGCACAAGAGAGCACTGTTAAAATAAAACAATAAAAATAAGCAACGGTGTGCCACAAACGGACGCAGCTGTTTTGACATTTACTACTCGTACATAGTATAACACTTCCGCGCCGCCCGCGCACATTCTGCCAGCTGTCAATTTAACCCCTTTATATTTCTTTTTTTTTTGTTGCTTCCAATGTTACGGCTATTGCCTGTATTTTTTATGATTTCTATGCTTTGCTTACTTTCAAACACTCAAACGCAATTTGTTTGCGCGCCTAAATGTGTGCTACACTAATTCACAAATCATTCCCACAAATGACGCGTTTTCTACGCTGACACATTTGTGGGTGTTTAACCCTTTGCCGCTATAACTTGCGAGTGCTTCATTGCTTATGCGTCGCATTTACATTGTCACGCATAGTGTCTATGCCCTCGTTTCTCTGTTTGGGACTATGTATTTGTTAATTGCGTGCGCGCATTTGCTTGTCCTCTTTATTCATTGTTGCAGTTATGACAAGTTTTTGATAACTATTTACCTTTTTTTGTTGTTGTTATCTAGGTTTTTTTCTTCTATTTTCTATGAAAATTTATTCATAGCTCATAAATGTTACGACTCTTGACTTGACTTCTGTCAAGCTGTAAAAAACTTTTATTGTGGGTGGTTACACTTGATTTGTTGAGGTTAAAGTTTAGCTGTAGTTCCTTACCCTTTCTCCAAAAAATATCGAATGTCAGACAATTGTCATTTCTGTCAATGTGTTAATGTTCGAAAAGTTATGAAGAAATGCGTTTGTTGACATGTTAAAGTCACTAAGTTTATTATGATTTATGTACTTTGGAATGGCAGAAATAACAGACAGCAAAAAGGGTTAGGGCATGGAAAGGGTTAGCGGATTTACATATCAACTATTTACGCGAGGCGGCGAAGGAGTTGAAAAAATAAACAGGTAAGGTGAAAAATATAACCCTGGCAACTAATTCTATATGTATAATACATAGCTCCGTATTTTTGGAATAAATTTAACGGAAATTTGTATTGACAAAATTAGCATTAAAGTGGGATATTAAAAATATAACCTTAAATTACGTTTACCCGCGTAAAAAAGGTGAAACGTTATGTGAATTAGGAAATATTTTAAATCGCTTTATATGGTGATTATGAGAAATTTTGTAGTAGCTTATTTTGCAAAAAAAAAATTAAAATTCAACTCACGTTCCACATACATTCCACTAAATAATTTAATTCCTTGAACTTATGCGCATCTCATATCGCACCGTGGAGCAATTTTTTTANATGAGAAATTTTGTAGTAGCTTATTTTGCAAAAAAAAAATTAAAATTCAAGTCACGTTCCACATACATTCCACTAAATAATTTAATTCCTTGAACTTATGCGCATCTCATATCGCACCGTGGAGCAATTTTTTTTAAATTATTTTAAAATTTGACCCAAGTTCCACATGGGTTCCACAACATGTTCTCTTTCCTTTGCTTTACTGTCATCTCAAGAATTATTACTGCACGCTGCTTTTTAAAAATTTCACAAAATCAGACATACAATCCACACACATTTTTCAATAAATTAATTGCTAATTATTTATTTTTGGCTGCTTTTTAAGAGACTAATGATTTTCTATCGCATCAGTTAAAGTGTGTTTGCTGATTAATTTCGCTTGGAAAGCTTAGAAGAGCTCAAACGAGTTTTTCTTTAGTTTATACCAAACTGGTGTTTTCTCTTAAATGTGCTTAAAGATACGCTTAGCTACACCAATTACTAAAATGCCCTAGCGGTTTCAACTATTTGAAGCGATTATTGATTTACTACAGTTATGAGTTTTTCACATTAGGACTAACTCAGGCGCTGAGTATCTACTACTCCGAAAAACATACCACTCTACTATCGCTTGTAGTTTTCTCCATTTTCTTTATGCTTTTAACTTAAATTTACTCGTGAAAATAAAAAATCTCCCAAAAACAAATGACAGTCATTGCATGTGCCTATTAAATCAAAAGCTCTCAGAAAAACCATTTTTTTTTCAAATGATATAGACTTTAGCATTGATTTCCACAAAATATCTACGAATATTTTTCTTGCTTTAAGCTTGTATGGAAGGAAAACGCGTAGGACAAGATTTTTTCCACAAAAACGTTTCAAGTTCCACATTCGTTCCACAACATTTTGTTATTCTTCTTAGTGATTAATCTCTTCCCGAATTTTTCTGGTATATTTCATGTTACACATACGATCCACATACGTTCCACAATTTATTATCACTTTTTTAAAGCTAGATAATGGTATTTTATCCTAAAAATGTTCTCACATTCAAACCGTCCCTAATGCATGCAAAATGTTCTCTTCAGCCTCCCCCTCACACCTTGCCCAAAAACTCTTCGCTCCTGAAGCCAGCAGTAAATTTTTGATAAGCATCAGTTGCATGTAGCAGCTATAAAAATCGAATAACAACAATAAACTAACAGAAGTAACAGCCTGCACTCCTACACACACACACACGCCATCAGTGCAATTGACACTTCACTTTTGGGCTGTGACAAATTGCAATACAGGACCAAGCGCTTCGGCGGTCACTACAGGGGTCATCATCGGCTGACCCCTGAACAACTGGCCATTACAGCGGCTATGTGCAGCTTTAATGTGCTGCGCTGCTGCTGCGCTGCTGCTGCTGCTGCTGTTGCCGCTGCTGGTGTGTCATGTAGCACATGTGCTAACTCTATAAATGTGGCTAACTTTCATTAATTCATTGGGGGTGGCAATGGTAATCGCAAGCGTAATCGTAATCNCATGTAGCACATGTGCTAACTCTATAAATGTGGCTAACTTTCATTAATTCTTAGGGGGTGGCAATGGTAATCGCAAGCGTAATCGTAATGGCACGAGAGCATTGGGACCTCATCGATCTGATAGCCTGTCCAATAGTAAGTCAATAGTGGCTCAATTGTCTGCGGCTGTCAATTTCAAAAATTACTACAATTTATTGCATGAGCCCGGTCAGCGGGGGGAGAAAGGAGTGTGAGAAATGAGTGAAAGGCGAGCGCTTAGAGGATATGCGAATGCACTTTAGTTGATAAAGTTATCAAAACAAATGAAATATAAAAATGGAATGGGTTTTGTAGTGTACATGTTTACTATAATATGTAGTGGTAATTGCGAAGGGATGTGCAATGAAGTGAATAAGGGCAGGGTGTGAGGTGAAAGGACCTATTACTTAGATATGTTGCATATTGAAATGGTACGGAGTTCACATATACATATTCTTACACTGAAATCTTATTTAGTAACAAATGTATTGTTGTTTGTTTCTGTTTCTTTATAAGGCAGATGAGCCTTCCTTTCCTGTTTCAAAGTGGTTGGAGATATCGTTGCAGCGTAGTCTGATGCTGTTTGTAACATACATTGGGATATGAAAATGAAGGGTATTTGAAAATATCTTGATAATATATTTTGTATTGTATGTGGGACGCACGTGGAACTTGTTCAAATTTGCCTTTGGAAGTTGCTAATAAGTGGAACTGGTTTGAATTAAGTTTTAAAGATTAAAACGTGCGTGGATCGTATGTGGAAATTGTTTAAATTTACATATGTATGTTAAGTAAATGGCATTTAACAGTGCCTAATAGTGCTAAAAATGTGCGACGTTCATAAATAATATATAGTTGGTCATTTTCTCACTTAGAATTTCTCTTACTTGTCTGACTTTTTTCGATTCAAATATAAAACAACTAGCAGACCCGGCGAACTTCGTCCCGCCCAAAATTTTTATATATTTTATTGAAACTTTTTGGTCCAACATTTTCACCAACAATTCACGTTTACGATTTTCATTGGCACATTTGTAATGCTAAGATTAAGGCTTGGTGGTCATTTTCCGCTTTAAATAACCTAAATAATATAAATAATCCGTTCTTGAAATTCTCCAGTTGTGCGGCATTTCATAGCACGGTTATTCGCAAAGCGAAATAAATTTTTTCCTCTTCACTCCCTGGCGGCAACAATGACCCGGTTCTATAGTGAATGTCCTAGAAGCTTTACA
>NW_016159212.1:13995-57005 GCF_001687245.7 Rhagoletis zephyria
GTATAGTAGGTGGCAATTTCAAAATGGGTGCGAATCATTGTTCTACAGAAATGCAATATACATATACTTATTTCAGACGAAATACCTTAAAAGTTTGAACGCATAATAATATTGGAAAATCACATCCATTGAGCCAATTGCAACGCAGGACCGTCGATATACTCAATGGTGCACCAGGTCGATTTAATCTGACCTTCACGGCCCCTTTTCTCACTTGGCTATTTTTAGTAATAGCTCGACTTCAGCACCACTTGGCCGCACGTTTTTGCAATAGTATTGCATACATATTTAAAACATTAGCCAAATCGGATCATAAATAAGATTTTTAGTAATAACTCAACTACAGCGCCAACTGTCGGATTAAATTGTGAAACTAAACCATCCAGAGACACACTCAAATACAGAAAAAGTTTCGTTAAAATCCGAACAACCATTTAGGAGGATTTCACTCACAAACACACCCACAGAAGAATAAAAAAATTCATTCAAAGATAGCTAAAGGTCGGTAGGTTTGTAGGCCTCACACCCCTTTTCAAATAGCCCAAATTTTCTCCATGCCCATAGCTTGATTTCAACTATATACATATCTCCATACGATGTTCCAGTACTGTACCATGAATACTTTCAGAGATATGCAGTATAAAAATTCGATTTATAGGGGAGGAGCCACGCCCCCCTTTCCAACAGCTGCCCTCTTTCTTCATGAGTATGCGATTGATTTCGTATATCTCCATACCAAGTTCCAGAACTCTACCATGAACACTTCCGAAGATAGGCAGTATGAAAAATTCGGTTTGTATGGCAGATGCCACGCCCCCTTTTCCAATAGTTCCAATTTTTCTCTAAGAGTATGCGATTTACTTCGTACATCTCCATACAAAACTCTAGAACTCTACCAAAAAATTTCCAGAGATAAGCAGTATGAAAAATTCGGTTTGTATGCGAGATGTCACACCCCTTTTTACTATAGCTAAAATTTTTCTCCAAGGGTATGCGATTGATTTCGTATATCTCCATACCAATTTCCAAAACTCTACCACGCACACTTTCAGAGATATGTAGCATGAGAAATTCGGTTTGTATGGGAAGTGCCACGCCTCCTTCACATATAGATTTTTTTCAGCCTAAAACCATCCTTGGGACACGTGCGGCAGGTGGCAGTTTCAAAAAAATCGGTTCAGCCGCTCTCGAGCCTTGCGAAAACTAACAAACGGCTTTCTAAATATAAATTAGTTGAGATATATTATATATTATAATTATATTTTGACAGTATCCGTTGTTTCTGATTGGCGCAAAAAAATCTTGCCTAGTGACGAATTTGCCCCTTGATATGGTCGTTACTTAATGCTATTTATATTCGAAATTGCATGAAAATTGGAAAACGGGAATCTATAAGCTTATCCAGGCAAAAAGCTACCTATGTACCGAATTTTAAGCAAAATCGGACCATAAATACGATTTCTTCGAACAGATCGGTCCCTGGTCCACTTCTCGGACAAAATGGATCATATATGCTAAAAAGCTACCTACGTACCGAATTTTAAGCAAATCGGACCGTAAATACGATATTTTCGAATAGATCAGTCCCTGGTCCACTTCTTGGAAAAAATGGACCATATATCCTAATATATGCTAAAAAACTACCTACGTACGGAATTTTAAGCAAATCGGACCATAAATGCGATTTTTTGGAATAGATCGGTCCCTGGTCCACTTCTCGGAAAAAATTTATCACATATGCTAATACATGCTAAAAAGCTATATGCGCACCGAATTTTAAGCAAATCGGACCGTAAATTCGATTTTTTCGAATAGATCGGTCCCTGGACCACTTCCCGGAAAAAATGGGTCATATATGCTAATATATGCTAAAAAGCTGCTTACGTACTAAATTTTAAGCAAATCGGACTATAATAAAATTTTTTCGAATAGACCGGTCCCTGGTCCACCTACCCGAAAAAAAGTAAAATTTTTTTAGCCTAAAACATGGTGGTTACCGAAAGCTATTTGTATAAAAAATTTCATGAAAATCGGATTAGCCGTTCGCGAGATTACCTCTTACAAAAAAAGGGACTTCTCTTTATATAATTAGTATAGATTAGTATAGATATAGATTTGTACCTACTCAAGTACGCTTTGCCTGCCAATGTACGTATCCTATATAGTTATTCCTATATATTTATTTCTTTATGTGCAAACATGGTAAGAGATTAAATAACTAAGGTTTTTTGCCGCCATGGCTAAGAGGCGCGAAACCAATTCCTTAACAAGTAATTTATAGCTTGCTTAGTCGACTTAGATCCAGCTAATATCCTAAATTTTCTGCGCTATATAAAACCGCCTCGATGGTTCAATTTCTAGAGAAAGTAAGGAAATTAAGAGCTCTATCGCCAGTCATTTCATAGCGGGCTGGTTAGTAGCCCCTTTATCCTAATCTAACATAATTAAAATGTGCTATTATCATTGGTCAACTGCTTTAGGTATAGAATTTATTATGGAACGCATGTGGAACTTGCATAGTTTTGTATCTTAAATACGCGAAAACAAAAATAGCATGAATACACTTCCAAATCACGAAAAGTTCGTGTATTCCACCATGATAAGAATTCTTAAATTCCCTAATTAGGCGTTTTTAAGTTTTTTTTTGTAAAGCGGACGTTTACAAAGTGTAAAAATATCTTTTAATTGTGGGAGAAGACGGTATCTAACTAGTCTTAGCTAATTTTAAATCAGTCTACCGATTGATCATAGCGGGTCGTTTTCCAGCTTACTTAAGCGTGACATGTGCTTTTATTGTGCGGTAACAGCCACTCTAACCTAACCTAACCTAACCTACTCATAACATGCTGTTGTCATTGGTCAACTGCTATGTATAGTTTTAGTATTTATTTTGGAAACGATGTGGATAGTGCGTGGATTTTGCATAGTTTTGTATTTTAAATGCACAAAAATAAAAATTGCACAAATGCACTTTCAATTCACGGAAAATTTGTGTGGAATTTATCTAGAAAATGTGTAAGTACTGCAAGTTAGGCGATTTAAAGTTGTTTTTGAACAGTTGACTTCCACAAAGTGTAAAAATATTTGTGGATTGTGGATGAATAGGGTGTCTAACTAGTTCTTTGTTGGTTTTTAAATAAGGGTCAGCTAATCTTACCGCTATAAGCTTCTACCGATAAATCACTTACCTTTGTTTTGACTATTTTCCGTCAACATTCATATAAATGAACATATATAAAATTATTATTATTTTTTTAATTTTTTGTTTTTAATTAATTAATGCTTCATGTAGAAGTATCTTTATTACTAATCAATATGCATTTATATATATATATATATATTTATATTCATGTATGTATAAATTTAATTGTAACTATGTACATTAATGTGAATTGTTTTTATATACGTGTTTTTATATGCAATTAAATTAGTATATATGTATTAATTATTTAGATACAGATTTTTTTTTTTATTTAGTTCACTGTTGGTTTTTCATTTGTTACTTGCTTTGTCTTACATATTTTATGCAAACAATACGAGGGACTTTTATGCACATTTTTAAACTAATGGATGAATTCATTACTTTATATTTGCATGTATACATAATTTTTTATAGGAATATATAAATATATACATACATACACACTTGCAATTCAATGTTTATATGCATGTATGTATTTGTATTCAATGGTTTATAGGGGCGGTTATTTTCATATATGTACACACATTTAAACTATAGCCGAAATTTTTTTTATTTTTTTTCTATTGAATTTCTTAAAATTTATTTTCAGCACTTTTGCACTTTTTTACTTTACTTTTGTAATATAATGTTTTTTTACAGAGTGTTTGATGCTTCTTTATATTTTTATTTATTGTTTTATGAAAACAAATTTCAAAACACTAAAATTTGTCTGCTTATTTATTTTTTTGTAAAAGTTTTTCTTGCACACCAAAATTTCAACAGCAAATAGAAATCAAAGGTGCACTTTAATTTTTTTTTTAATAATTTCAGTGCATCAATTAACTATAATTAATATTGCTTTCCCATTTTTTATTTTTTTTTGTGTTTTTCATATATTTTTAGTTTGTTTTGCTGCACTTAAAAAATATTTTTTTTTAACTTAATTAGATAAACTTAAACTAAAAAAATTATAATTATAACATTTTTATAAGTAAGTGAGGAACATATTCAACTGTTACAAAAACAAATTATTTTTAAAAAACAATTTAAACTAAAATAATACACACGCTTTTATTGAAACGTGCAACATGCTACTACTTTTCATGAATTCTATTTTATTTGCAAAGAATATCGTACATTTATACAATGTCTTATTTTAAATTATAATACTCTGAGCGTGAAATGTTCAACGGCACGCCCTCTCCTAAACCTATTAGGCATTTGTTTAAGGGGGCAAGTCTCTTATGTACATATGTATGTAGTTATGTACATTTATTGGAGGCTGTAGAGAAAATGTGAAGATGCCTTTTAATTCTATAATTATTTTATACAGTATGTGGTACAGTTGAGAGAAAGAAGTTGTTGACAGCGCAATTTGGAGCATAACAAATATTTTTTTTTACAAGTACTAATCCATACAAGTAAAAAGTACAAGAAAGCATTAATATTTCAAGTATTTATAGGCTTTGCTAGAATAAAAATCATATTTTTATACACCGAAAGTAACTCTTTGGTTTGAGAACTTACACAGTTAATTAAATTTAAATTGAAGAACGAAAAAATGCAAACTTTGTAGATATAAAACGCTAAATTTGAGCGACAAATACGCCAGATGAAGAAATATGAGGCAGAAAATAACAGATCTAAGCATTTAAAGCCGAAACGCGCTAAAATAAGTTGTGGAACGTATGTGGATTATATGTGGAACTTGCAATTTTTCAACAAAAATGTTCGATAAAAACACAAAGAACATTTACAGGTCTGCCGCGTCTCAAACTCAAGTGGATCGCATTTGGAACTTATGCGAAATAAGCGCATTTTTCACTCCAAAAGTTAAAGCGGTTGTTTTTAAACGTTACTTGAAAAATTGCAAGCTTAGTTTTTGAAAACATTCTTTCATATTTTTTTGAAACCTAAATTCAAATGCCGATTTTTCACTAAAGCTGAGTTTGGTTATAAAACGGCGCATTTGTACTAGCATTGCTGCCACAATTTTGTTAAAAAAAAATCCTAATAATTCACGTGGATCATGCGTGGAGCATAGATTTTTTTTGCTTTCAAAACATTAAAAAATCCATTTAAGCATATTTAACATACTACTTAAACTAGCTGTGTACTTTTTTGTATATACACGACAAGACAATGTGCGCTGGCGTTGAGCCATGCTCTGTCTGTCTCCAGCAGTGCTAGTAGTTCGTAGCTGTGTTACACCATAAGCAATTAGCATACGTAATAGCTGCCCATATTTCTTATCTTCTTCATCGCCGCGTTAATCACCGCATAGGCTCCACCAGTGCAGCAGGCCCACTAAAGTAACAGGAAAACCTGCTCTTGCGGTCACACATCGTCGAGATCGATGACGGACGAACGGTCGTTATCGTCTCGATCAAACAAATGTCACTGATCCACTTGTGTTGGCGTCTTGCGTTGCAGCTCCTCCAAGGCGCCACTCACCAGCGCACCGATGCCAATGCCCATGCCCACGCCAGCACCACCACCGCTACCATTGTGTTGCACTTCCAGTCCATTGACCATTTTCTCGATACTCTTCAGCTCTGAGGGTGAATTTTGACGCTTCAACAGCGATGGTGGCGTCGTCGGCGACATGGAAATGGGTCGCGTTGGTGGCGAATTGGATGAGGCACGTGGTCGTGGACTGGAGCTTAGACTGCGTGGTCCATTTTCTACACTACTACCGGGTCCGCTGCTGCCAGGCCCCAGCGCTGAGGCATCACCCGCACCCGGCGGTCCGCCACGATTCGCATTCGAACCAGGCGTAACAGCATCGAATGCAGAACCCAAACTGCCAGGTAGGCTGTACGGTGAAAAGCGATGTCCCTTGAGTCCCTGCAGCGGCGAGACGGGCGTGTGTCCTGAGTAGTGTCCAAATAAGGCGGGATGTTGAGCGGCGAGCGCCAGTTGCGCATTGAACAGCAAGCCCGGATTGAGGCTGGCCGGATTCATGGCGGCCGCCGCAGCTGCCGGATTATGCAGCAGTCCAAGATGTGGTGGCGGGTAGAGGCCATGCGGATAGAGGTAAGGCAATAAGTGCGGCGACGGGTGTATCGGTGGGCCCACTGAGATGTTCGGTGATGGGTAGGCGCCAGCAGCATTCAAGCCGCCAGCGGCACTCTCTTTCGGACTGCCCGAGGAGGTGGGTCGAAAGGCGCCACCCGTGCTGCCGCCCACACTCTCCGAACAGCTGGAATCGCTGCCATCACGTTCGATATCGTCCGATTGTAGGCGACGACGTAGAGCTTCTTCGTTCGCATGATCGCCGGCACCGGCCAAGTGGTTGAACCAGGCTGCAAGGGCTTTAAATTGGTTAGAAAAGTGGAATAGAATAAAAAACGAAAACAATGTGAAAATCAGAATAAAAAATGGGTGAGCTGAAGCGTGCAATGTGTTGGACATGGGCATGCAGTCCAGCTTGCAGGCGCTACAAACTCAAAAAAATGTTGTTGTGAATGAGTGTACGCAAGGGAGGCTAAGCTTTACTCAACTCGCTCCCTTGCACCACTTCAAATGTGTGCAATAAACTTTCATTAGACCTACCGGATTGCTGATGCGCATGCATCTGCTGCAACGAATGACTCAAAGGCAATAGTGGACTCTGCGGCGGTCCGACCACGTCCAATAGCTTATCCTCGTCGTCCGCCTGATTGTCGTGTAGCGCCGCATGCGAATGCAGATGATGCGGTGGTCGCCCGGTATGGCCCAAATGCAGCGGCGCACGTGAGCTGCTAACATGTGTTGGATTTAGTTTGTCCGAATCGGACCCGCGATTCGACATGAGCGCCTGCCTGTAACAACAGTTGGAAGGAATACAAAGGACTAATTAGAATATCCAGGTGGAAGTGGGAATCGGAAATGTAATACTTATAAGTTAGATAAATATATAAAACTACAAAAAAATCTGAGAGAAGTACACAGCTCGGGGGCAGATCGAGAAAATATCGAAAGTAAGTTTAATAGAACCATTTTCATTAACAAAGCTAAAAGCCGTGTGACCGATAATTCGATAAGTGGCTTATCTTGTGGTCTAGGGCACAAATAAATGTAAATTATCTTGACCCTGAAAGAACTTGGACCAGGAATAGAATTTTCTATTTGGATCGCCTAAGCAGATACTACTAGTGCATTCCTCAAACACTTCTTTACTTTCATTCCTTTTTATTCTATTCCCAATATAACTAAGTTTCTTTAAAATCTCTCCGAAACCCAGCATGAAATAGTTAGATTTTTAAGAACTACTGAGTTTTTAATTGCTTGATCGGATTTAGTAAATTCTGCTTTGGAATCGTTAGCTATCCAATTCGAGACATCCGAGGTTTTATCTGCTTGGTTCGGAAAAGATTTCTTTGAGATCACCCTATGGTTTGGAATTTTTTTCAATACCTTTTTGAAACCGAAAAAACACAATAAGTTCTAAGCTTCTGGTAACACAAAGCTAGAATCGACTTGTTTCTTAGACCACTGAGCATCGGATATTCCTTTATGGCTCTCATTAAACATTGGAGGAAAGAAATAAAATTTCTGTCTTCGAGTTTTTTTGCTTTGCACCACTTCTTCTTCAAGTTTTTCCGAGTTAAATTTCAAGATTTCTTTAAAATTTTGTAGGTAGAAGATCAACTTTAGAATAGGTTAGGCTATCTTGGCTGTCCACATCCAGCACAGGAGAAGGGCACACTTAGGTCACTGTGGGCCCATTGTATAGCCATACCAGAGACTCCTTACGTTCCTTCTCATACTTTAGAAGTAAACGCGATTTGTAGCCCTAATGAAGCGCACAAAATCGTAGATAATAGTTGAATACAGTTCAGCCAAACATTCAAAGGAATAGTAGAGAAACCAGCGCCGACGAGAAGCTCTTTGCATTTTTTAGCCCAGTTCTTTACCAGCCTATATCTCATAGCGCACTTTTTCCAGTAATTAGCTGGTCCAACAACAAATCAAACATAATCCTTTAAGAGCGATCAAATGCTACTGAAACACTTAAGCTCTCCCACCACCGCAGCAGCTTAGAAGTCAGTGACACCAGTACGTGGAATTCGCAACAGAATTCAGAGCAACGAGGTGGGGGCGCTGCTAGGTTGTTCAAATAAATACCCGGCTGGAGTGAGTTAGAGTGTGAGAATCGAAAAATGTTCGGTGGAAAAAGGGTTAACGGCGGCGAAAGTTGTTGATGGCGTTACACTTATGACGAATTTTGCTAACTGCGCGCGTAGAAAGGGTTGGAGGCTTTTGACAAAGCTACAAATGAAAGAGTAGACTTTGATTTCTTTTCTAATTTTTTTGTGTACTCTTTTGTTTTGATTCACTTATATCAATAGCACTTCAGGGAAGTCTCTTTGCTGTTTTTTGTTTGGATTGTTGGACAACAAAACAAATCGGACTGCGAGTACATAGAAAGGAATGGGAATGCAGGCAACATGCCGCGACAATCAAAATAACAGGCCTTACGAATATGCGTTCGAATACCAGTGCGTGTGTGTGTGTGTGCCACAAATAAAAACATTAAAGACATTAGTAATCAGGGATAAACGTTACAAATGCGAACAATAAGGGCAATTTGAATGAAATAACAAATGTATAAATGCATCAACGCTTTATGATACATGTACATTAGGCTGCACCACCCTCCCTAAAAAAAAAACATAAAAATAAAATTTACTTTATTTTAGGATCTTCGTCAAAATATTTCGGAAAAATATATATGTACGTAATTCGAAAATGCCTCCAAAAATCCAGTTTTTGAAAAGAAATTAGTTTTCTAAAATATTTATTCAAATATCAACTAGGCTTCAAAGGTCTGCATAAAAATGTATAAACTGAATCCAAATAATGAGGATTTTGGAGGTATTTTCAAATCGGTCTAGCTCACGTAAATCCTAGTCGGCCCTATTATGGTTGTTGACCTCGACGTCGATGTAATTTTTTCATAAAAATATAGCCCTCGGTAGTCCAACTTCAGCTACGCAGACCACAGTATTTCTGAGGGGAACACCTTTCTGGTAAAATACTTTGCGAAACTGTAGTTGGACTCACGATGGCTCTATTTTGAGGAAAAAATTACATCGACGTCGAAGTCGAAGTCGACAACCATAATAGGGGCGAATATACCGTGTGACAAAACAAAAAAGAAAATTCAAAACACACGAAAGAATCGCTATACTCAGAAAACGATGGGCCAAATATAGTAAAACTGCGTTTTTTTCACTCTGACGTCAGGATTTTTATTCAAAGAACTTTGAAATTTTAAAGATATGATTAATTAAAAAAATAATTTTAAAAAATCAGTGCGATGTATAAAAACAATATGGATACCAAATGAGAGAGAAAATTTTGCAAAATTTAAAAACAAAAAATTCTTTTGGTTTACAAGCATGAAAAGGTATTGAAAATGCGCTCTTAACAATTTTTATCTTTTTAAATTAATAAAGATTGCAGGACGAAATTCGTTGATAAACAATAATTTTTTCAAAAATAAATATTTGAAATTTTCAAAGATATTTAAGGATAAAATTCGTAAAAGGCGTTTTCCATACCCTTTCGTCCTTATTTTGTTATAATTCTAAAGAATTTTTTCTTTTATATGATACCCTTATTGTTAACCTACATTGCACTGAATTTCTTACATAATTTTTTGAAATAATCATATTTTTTAAATCTCAATTGATTTAAAAAAATCCTAGCGTCGAATATATTAATTCTCTTGTGTGTAAAATATAATAAATTTTATAGACCGGTGGAAAACCGCAATTTTTCTTTTTTTGGTAAGGCACCCTAATGAACACACATAAGTACGCAAGTTTGAACAAATTCATTAGTAGTGCGTTGGATCACGGGAAGGGAGAGCAATGATACTATTTTAGGGTGGTTTTTAAAAACACCAGCACGCACTTAGAAGTACTGGCAGCAGCAGCACACAGCCAGGCCAGGCAGCTAGTCAGGATTAATGTTGATGATGTTATTAGTGATAATGAGCTTGATATTGATGACGATAAGGCAGTGAGTGAAGCTGTAGCTGTTGTCGGCGCTGGGGAAAAGAGTTGTTGTGGCAACGCTGTAACCCTTTTTGCGCCCTGTTCTTCGCCAACAGCGGCATTAGGCAAAGCATTTGAGATGTCTTTCAGCGCAAAAGGCGACGGGTGACAAATAATTGCATGCGAAATGTTTGTGATAATTATTGTGGCTTGCGGTTTACATAAATTGAATTGAAGAGCAGCGGGCGAAGGGGAGAGAGGGAGATGCCAGAAATTGTGAAATTGAAATGATTTTAAAAAGCGCGTAAATCGCGTAGCAAAAGTCAACGGCGCGCTGGTAATAGAGTAAAGGCAAAAATGCACAGATTAAAAAAAATATAATTTCTCGCTTTCGTAATTAGTATTTTAAGGTTTTTTTTTGCTTTTTAAAGCTTTTCAACTGCAAAGGGTTTGCGTAAGGGATGAGTCAACGCGGCACTTGTCAACCAACAAAGTTAAATTTAAATGGCCAGATAATTGTGAGTAGCTGACAAGTGGCGCGCATTGATTGCGAGCGTTGGTGATTCAGTGATAGCGCTTCAAGGGAAAAATAGCTATTGAAAATTCAAAAAATTATTTATTGCTGAAAGAGTAACAATGGCAAGAATCTGAGGTGAGTAAGAATTAAAGGAATGTGCTTGGTACTTGGTAGTAGAATATTGTTTTTTTTTTACCCAGAGTATATAGTAATGAAAGTGATCGCAATAAAAGAAATACGATAAAAGAACGTATAAGAAATCCACACACAAATTTAGAAACAATTAAAAGATGCACGAAAAAAAATTGCATACACGAGAAAATTCACTTCAAATTCGAATACTGCGGCAAGCGTGCGTAACATTAAAAAACAGCCAAAACAAAAAACAAAACTTTAACAAAAAATGGCTTAAATAAATCAATTAATAGTAATTCACAAATTTTCTTATAACGAAAAAATAAGCAACCAACCTCAACAATAAAAATAAAACTCTTAGTAATAATTCAAAAGTAAAAAATAAATAAAAGGTAATTTAAAAAAAAAACGTCAAATTTTTTTTGAAAAAACAACCCTAATAAAACTTAAAATTTAGAGAAAAAAATTTTAAATATGCAAACAATTATTTAGAAAAACTCTAAAAAAATTAGAAGAGTTTGGCTTTTCGACTGACTTCAAAAAAGGAGGAGGTTAATAATTCGTCGGAATATTTTTCTTTTGGACCACGTTATCCGATTTATATACATAAATATATTTTTTTAGAGGAAAGGTGGTACCCCAGAGCTGGTCCCATACTAATTTAATTTGGATCCGAAGAGATTTAGAACATAAACAACATTACGGTAACCTTAAATTTGTATATGAGATTTGAAGTCGGTTTTGTTTTTTGGTTAAAATTTGAAATACAAATGAATAAAAATTTGAAATGAAATTCCAAAATTTTTTCCTTAACTATAAAAATTAAAGTTTTTCATTTACTGATTATCAAAGCAGACAATACAGATACAAATACAAATTTTAGCCTCAAAACCCCAAGAAATATTAACAAAAAAACTTTTTAAAGCATAACAAAATAGATCTCAAAAAGTAATATTCGCAATAAAATTTAAGTAAAAATTTAAAAAATATTTTTGTTTTCGAAATATTACGTTTTGTTAATATTTTTAGTTAACTAATTTCTTAGAATTACCAAATTTTTTAAGACCTAAATCCGAAAATATAGTTAAAAAATTAAAAAAAAACAGTTTTTTTCAATTAAAAGATACTTCACAAAATTAATTTCAGAGACTATTTGAACATTTTTATAAAAATATAAATAAAAGTCATTAAACAAATTTATATAAGTTAGAAATAAACTTGTACTAATATTTGGTTAAAAATGTTTCATAAAAATTGTCAATCTGACCTCTGTTTTTAATTTCAAATTCGTAATTTTAAGCAATAGAAAATCTTTACCATTAAAAAATTTTCAAATAAGCAATTGGGTATTGTTATTGGAAGTCTCCTAAAGAGATGCAGCAAAGTGAATCCTCCCGCACAAAAGAAAATTTAAGCGAATAAATGCGAGTAATCAAAGCAGTAAAGTTATTTATAATAAAATGAAATAAAAGGACGAAAAGTTCATTATAAAATGAGGTGGAAAAGAATAAACCTCAACCGGCGGCAAACAAAAAGGCGCCTACAACCCAATTAAGGATACGCTAATTGGTGCCATTTAAAATATCCGCTTTGCCGTGTGGAAAGCTGCAAAATGCCACTTACAGCAGCGCCAACGGTCCGAATGAGTTTGTGAGCGCGTGTCTCTGCAAACTGTCGGGCGACAAATGCCGCAAAAGCGGAAAAACGTAGAGAAAACCAACTATAAAGAAGCACAAAGAAAGGCGCAAAGGAGTAAACAGTGGCGTGGCAGTTGATGGCGGCGCGGTGGACAAATAAATGAAAAGTCGCTGTGCGATAAAAATGCATTTCAACCAACGCCCGCAGGCTAAAACGCTGTTGCTGGCGTTGGCTGCTGTGTGGCTGTAAGTAAAGCGGCATGATTAAAGGGGACAAAAGGCAGAGCAAAGGAGTGTGTATATGTGGTGGCAAAAGGCGAGTAGTGGCCACAAAAGTATAGAAAGAAGTGTGCGTTGGAAAAAGTAGCAAAAAAGTAAACAATGCACCGAATTGTAGGCAAAGGATTGTTGGGCGCTAATGATGGCCTGCTGAGCGGTAAAGCGTTGTTCGCAAACTTTCGAAACAAAAAAAAAAAAGTAAGTAAATAGCGAAGCAAATAAAAAGTTTGCCAAAATAGTAATTTTCTTTGAAAAGGGAAGGGTGCGATGATGGCAACAAACAAAAGTAAGGAAAGGAGTATTTTAAATGTGACAAAATAATGGGAAACGTTTTTTTTTTGCGACGCAATAGTGTGTGAATATTTAGAGGCAAAGGCATGTGTTTAAATATTTGCATTCATTTTGTGAGATATTTTAAGTTTTTATAACCTACATGTCTAATACTCGTACAGTTTTGTATTCATTATTTCTCATTTTTGTTGGCAAAGTTTCGATAATCGTTATGTAAATTTGTATGTAAATTGTTGTCGATATATTTATCGACGCAGAAAGCCGTATTGTGTGTTTCGACGGTTAAATAATCGTTTTCAAGCTCATCATTATCGATAAAGTTTCGATAAAATTTCGATGATTTTGATCGGTTTGTGATTTTTAAAGACATTATCGATATTTATCGACATACTGATATTTTTGGCGGTTTTATAATCGTTGTCAATATTGTAATCGTTAACAAAATAGTTATCGATATTAAAAGTCTTGATTTTTGTAATGTTGTTTATAAAACTATTGATACCAACACCCCTTGAGTCTTAACGTTATCGAGATTGCCCGTTTTGTCGACTACACTGTCAACATTCAGTCCTTGTACTTGTACGAAATATAAATTTTGTGCATTTTTTCTATTGAAATTGATTTATATCAATATTGTATTAAGTAGTTTGTGATGTTGTTATCGTTTATCGCATATTATTTTTAATTTTACTATCTATATTTTTCTAGGTTTATTTATTGTTATCGTTTATGTTTTTCTTATCGTTTTCGTCATCCGAATTGGATGGGAATAGTGTCCTTTTTTTGTTGTAATAATCGATTTTAAAAATTTTTGTCGTTGTTAATATCACTGCTTTTGCTATAATTTTTGTATTGGTGTTCTAATCTTTCTTGATGCTGCTTCGAGTTTTTATTATTATTATTTTTTTTAAATCTGTTTGTTAGTTGCCTTTTTTCATCGATATTGTTAAGGTTATCGATTTTTCATTTTTCTCACATCGATATTCCAATTTCCATCGGTATTTTTATCTCTCGCGATAGTATTATAATATTTTCCTAACAATCGGATATGTTATCGAAATAGTTATCGATTATTTCATTTTAGCGGTTATTTTGTAGATACTAGAACGGTCAAAGCTGCCGATATCGTTGTAAAAATTATCGTTATTATCGGAGCGCCTAATCGATTTTTGTATTTTAATCGATTTTCGAAATTTTTCTACGGTACAGTTTCGATATTTCATAGAAGCGGAATTTGTTATCGAATTATTTTTTCATTGAATTGAAAAATTTTTCTATCAAATTGAAAATGATATCGATATTTTTGCGCATTTATTATTCTTGTTATCGGTATTTGATGTCACTATTGTTACCAACATTCATCTTGCAGTGAAAAATTATCGAGTTTGCTATCGATATTTTATTTACTTCTATAGCAAAATTTGCCGATTTCGTCTTGCTGTCGCTCTTGATATCGGCATCTTTGCACCGTTTCTATTGACATCTTTTCAATAATGTTATCGGTATCGATTTTATTATCGGCATTAATCGATTGTGCTATTGTTATAATTTAAAACATCAAATTCTGCAGTATTCGCACAACTTAAAGCCGAATTTGCGAATTTCCTTGCATCTGGGTAGTTTATTATTTCATCGCGCTGCATAGCTAACCTTAATGAGCTTAAAGCGCTTAAGACACCCCCTAAACTCAAGCACCACACCCAAACTCTACGCAACCATCCTGGAACTCCTTCCCCCATCCTAATGTTACACATAATAAAAAGTGTAAATATGCCGCCCACGCCGAATATTCACCAGTTCGCAACCACAATGTGTATATCTAATAAATAAATAGACATAATCCAAGCAGCCAGCTTAGGCAGCTCTGAAAGCAAAAATAGCGTAAAAGGACTCAATTACTTGTTTTCTGTTTTCAATTTAGTATTGAATAATTCGTAAATTACAGCGCAAGCTACTGGATAATGTGTGGTAATCACATGTCTGCATAACAAATAAATAATGTTGATCATAGAAAAAAAAATGAAATAGAAAAAACCTAATAGCACACTGCTAACAGATATGTTAAGGTTAATATGGGTCGCACGTCCGGGCTGAGACAACAACTAGCTGCTCGTATAAAAGAGCGCATTGGACGCACGAGCGGAGGCGGCTGGCTGGCCCGGTTGTTGGTTTTAGCTGCGGAGGCAGAAAGAGCGCGAAATTTTCTTTGATGAGTGGGTGGTTGGTTGGTTGGTTAGCTAGCGATTGATGAGCTTTAAATTGATTTAATATTAAATTAGTTTGGTAGACCGTAGCGGTGAAAGGCGGCGAAATGCGCTGAGAATGTTTATTGAAGAACACAAAGGTAATTTGCAGGCCGAAGCAGAGGCGTTCAAAAGAAATTATGCAAAGGAGCCGAATGTATGCGATGCAATTTTATGCAAATTCTAAATATTTTGGAACACATAAAACTAAAATAGTAAATAAGTGAGTAGGACGCAAAATTGGCTACGCAGGCCAGGCGGAAAAATTTCTCAACTCGATGAACTTCATAACTGATCTTAAAAGTCCTAAAAAGTTGAAGCCATGAATAATAAACCGATCTAACTAATACAAATATAAAAGAGCTTTCACAAGCTCAAAGCATTAAGTGGTTTACAAGTAGGAAAAGAAAGTTGGAATTCCCATCTCTATCAATCTAATTTGTCAGCCCTGCGATGAGTAGTGTTTACCACGAAAGCATCTACTGCATTATTTTGTTATATTTTTTTAAGCCTTGGACAGTTACTTATGTCAGAAAGCAGACATTTTTCCAAATGAGCGGGTTACATTACAATTAAATTTGAAAGATCTGTGTTCAAAAATACCAACTAAAGTAGGGCACTATCCAATAAGTAAAGGTGTCACAGATCAATTCATACTTCTGTTATGCCTCCTAAATAGGCAATAAATATGTAGTTAACGGTGACTAGACTAAAAGATGTGTGATATGTGAAGTGGTCGCAAGAGCTGAAATTAATGTCTACGTCGGTAAAAAATACATATTTGCCATAGTAATTTTGGCTCAGAATATCTTTGCTCATAGAGAATTTTTCGGCAATAGGAAAATTAACCCTTACAGAGAAAGTGGACAAAGGGGTTCCTATAGCTGGAAGCCTCTGTTTGAATAGATGCTTTTACCGAGAAAAATTGGCTTTGCGACGACATCGATTCCGATATACAAAAGTGAAGTTGCGGTAGTAAAGTACAATAATCTAACTAGGAATTCTCTTGCCGGATAAATAAGCGTCCTAAAAGTCTCTTCAGCAGCAAAATGCAACTTGGTTGCAAATTGACCAAACGGTGTCGGAGTGCGCTGAGCTTTGTGTGGAAATATCTTTCGGGGTGTAAATGCTATATAGCTCAGTAAGATCTCGCAATGAGGTGAAGTTACCTAAGACCCCACGGTAAAAGAGTGAAAGTGCTACTTTTGATGAGGGTTTTGCATCGATGAAGCCATTTTTACAAAACATCTTTTTCACATATTCACAATTCTTTTGGGACAATAGAGAGACGCTGGTACATTGAAAAAAAAAGATGCCTCTGTGTCTTTTCAAAATCCGCTTACTTAGGTGAACGGCTTTTTTCTGCGATTCGTATTAGAGTTGCCTGGTCAACTGTTGGAGAGGTCACGGTTTTTAGGGGTAAATTATACCAAAACAAAATATACCATAACATTTGACTACCAAGAATTTTCTGCCGGACTGTGCGGAGGGAAAACCAACGTAAGCTTAATCTAGTTTGAAGCAACCAAGTTTGAATTTACTCCTTATAAAACGTGCATTTTTTCATGCGGCTCACCCTCCTTAGAATTAGAAATGTTATCGAAAAGTATGTAAGCCATGTGAGAAGTAGAGCTCCCATCGTAAACTGACACACTTACTTAAAATTCACGTTTATTTCAATTACCCAGTTAAAACGCCTAAAAGTATGCCAATCAAAGCAGTTTCCCCCCCTCATTCCCTTACTTTACTCTATGTGCTCGATAAATTTAACGAACATATGTGACGTTTACTCTCAAATTATCGCACAAAATTTCGCTAACGTGCCAAATTTAAATTGCGTGAAGGCCAAGGAGCTGAGCAAAGCTGCACACACACACACACACACCCACACAAGTGAAATGGGCAAGGCAAGAAAATTGCATCAAATAAAATTACAGTGCCTTTGATGTGTGCGAGCGGCAATTTTGGAGTAGCAGCAGAAGAGCAACAGCAACAACAATGACTGCCGCAAGTGTTTTTTGCCTAAATAAATTGAAACAAAGTGAAGCAGTGCGGCGGCTGGAGAGAAAACAACTAGCTAGCTAAGTCGAGCGAAGTGTGGCATGCAACGCCTTATTTCTGCTTTTGTAACAAGGAAGCAGCACGAAAAGATCTGAGTAAAAAATTGGCGTGGCTAATAGAAAATTGGCTTATTACGGTGTTTTTTGTTTTTTTTGCCAACGCTTTTCTGGGTGTTGTTATTCGGTTGATTGTTTTTTATACTTTTTGAGGCGCATATACCCGTAATTTGTGGCACACAAGCGCAAGGATAATTGAAAGATTTGCCACGTACGTGGACATACATGCATATGTGTATGTTTGTTAGGCTGTGCGTTGCGTGAAAATTGCGCTAACGTGTTGTGAATTAATTTTTCACTATTTGATTGAAAAGCTAGCTGTCTGCTTTTTTGCGGTTGAATCGGCAAATGTGAGTCGAAAAAAGTTTGTTTTAGATGATAAAGCCTAAAGGGATGTAAATAGAAAATTGCAATAGAAAGTACTGAGCAGGACATGGAGTTTTTACAAGGCTTCAAGAAAAAATATAGCATGCATAGCTTTTATAGACACATTTGTGTGTAGAGCAGCCACCTATTTAAAATTTTTAAATAAATTATCTGAGTGAATAATGAGTAAATATAGAAAAGGGTTACGTAAAAGATGCAAGCATTCAGAAATATTTTTTTAAAGAAATATTTTGCAGTAGAATTATATAAAAAAATAAAATTTTTAAAATAAATAATGAATAAAAAATTATATGAAAAAAAGTTTTGATTTGAGAACATTTTAATGCGGGTATAGTTTTGAAAAGAGTTGTCGCTTAGCACAAAAACAAAACAAGTATTTAAATGCATATTTTGGTTGAGATATTGCAAAAAAAATCTTCGGAAGGAGTTTAAAAAAAAAACGCGCTATAAATAAACCGCCAGAGATTTGATTTAAAAAAGAAATTATATGAAAAATTTTTAAATTGCGAAATTAAACGAAAGATGCAGCCTGCAAGGCTTTGATGTAGAACAAATTTTTGAACAGGGTTGTCATAAAAGTAAAAAAAGAAAATTTTTCATACGATTTGGGTACTTACTAATTTTTTAATAAAGCGCACACAAAGTTTTGAGAAAATTTTTATAAAAAATATTTTTCTTAAATAGGGTTGCCACTCTACTTGCGGACGTATGATTTGCCAACTATATGTCCCAGCATTTAAAAAGCTAGGGCCTACCAAATATAAAAAAAAAATCATAGGCATCAAACGAATGCTAATTGAGAAAATTATAATAAAGAAATGGGTTGCCATAAATTTTGGTAATATGAATTACTTTCATATTTTCAGTATTAAACATCTTCCAGTATGTAATAAGGTTGCCAAACTTGGTTTTGATAGTTTTCCGTACAAAAAAAAAAAATTAAGCCATGTACATATGTATGTATGTGTGAAAAATTTACAAAATATGAATCTCAAAACGAAGGTGCTGAGGACTGCTTTACCCTTGAAATATTTTTAAACTGGTTTGCCAAAAATGTAAAATTTGGAATTAGCTTCATTTTAAATCCAAGTATTTACCATTTTCAATTAAGGCATGTTAACAAAAATATTTATGAGAAGATTTTTGAATAGTGTTGCCACCTTAATGTCAAAACTTGGTCAATGTTAACTAAAAAAGTACGAAACATATTTAAATAAGGGTATACAAATATGTTAGGTGTTATTTTTACATAGAAACATTTCTTAGTCGGTTAGGGTTGCCAAAAATATCAAAATCTGAAATCATCGTCACATTAACTTATTTATTTATTTAACCTCTTTGTATAAAAGGAAGAGCTTTGAAAGGTTTTTATAAACAAATATTTTGAGATAGTGCTGCCACACTTGTAGATGTACATAGATATGTATTGGTTGAAACTTATGCCGAATTTCCACTTGGCACTGAAATGGCGAAAAATGTGTGCCGCTTAAAAATTGCCATATGGAAATGTGGAAATAATGAAAGTTTTTCTTAACGGTATGTATTATTAACAGATATTTTTAATACCAAAATTTTACCATTAAAATTTGTGCCATTTAATGCTTAGTAGAATTCCGGCATTACATTAAAAAAGTCAAATGAAATTAAGCTTATCGATGACAATTCGAATTCGGAGTTTTTTTAAAAAGGTTCCTTGAACACGATTTCCACCAATTGGTGCGGTAAAAATTTTATGTGTAAATATTTCACTCCAAATATCCAAGAAGGCCTATTTCAAATTACTGCTGTTTAAAGCTCTAAAATTCCATATTTTTCATTATAGAAAGTTTGTTTAATATAAGAAGTAGGTAGACGGATTTAGCGAAAAAAAATAGTCTCATAGTATGAGTGTCGAAAAATATTGGATACACTGGATATGAATTGGAGTCTTTGCGCCAAATATTTGGTATAAAATCCTTGCTTCCGATTGTAGAAATATATATGTACATATGTATTATCTGGTCTCCGTGTGTTTTAATGCTAAAATTATTTGTCATGAGAATGTAGAGATGAAAAGGGGCAGCCCTAAGACTTTTGGTTCATTGTTCAAATCAGATTCTATTCGGTTCATAACATCACAAGCTCGGTAGCAGCACAATTTTTCCCTTTCATAAAATTCATGTAATGTACGCTTAAAAGCTTAGCATACTTAAAGGCACTGGTGCGAATAAAAATTTGCCACCAAAATTGTTTGCATACTTTATGAGCAATTTTTCAATCACTTATGTAATCTAATTTTGGATGTATATGTGAGTATTTGCCAAAACATAAGTAAATTTATGGTCCATTTGTGGTCGTTGAAATTACAATTTGGCACAACCGAAAAATTTGCTTTTCAAGCCAAAAACGACATTTTTGCAGGTTGACTTGATGTAGTGTAAATATGTGCGGCAATTAGTTGTTGTTGTTCCAGCTGCATTTTAGCAATAGAAATATCGCAGCTTTTTAAATAAGCGCTCGCAGCTATAGTATATTTTATATAGATATATGTAGATATGTAAATATCTATGTACGTTTGCATGAGCCTTTAATCCCAAAAGTATGCTTCAGAGCTGCGAAAATTTATAAAATGCTGCAACAACAGTCAGCTGCAGCAAAATTTTATAATCACAAAGCGCTTGGCGCATGAACAACGGTCAATGCCATGACTTGCCACTTAGCTAGCCGCACCAATGCCTCTGCTGCCACACTGCGCCAGTCGCCAGTGCCAGCCGGACATAGAAAGCATGTTTTTGTTGTTCGTGCAAATGCACTACAATACATATATATGTATGTAAAAAGTAGTTATTTTCTTTTTTCCACTTTTTGTGTTTGATTTTGTTAGTTCTGCAAAAAAAAAACATATTAGCAACATGCAACATATGCAACAACATGCATGCAACCAGCTTAAAAGTGCACACATGCGAAACCCAAAACAGCGGGGTTGTTTATGCATTTGGATATTGTAAGCTCTGCTGAGCCGGTTGCTTGCATGTATGTGTACTCTTTTTTATCTGTATACTTTTCGTGTGTATTGGTAGGCGCGTCTGAGCTGCGTTTTACAAGCGGATTTGCGTTGTCATTTCGCGCCAGCGAGCAAATGAGTGCCGGTTGCAAGGTGTTTAAATGCCACTGTTCGGAAAGACGTCTGTGACATTTGGTGGTGGTTGGTGTGTAATCGGTCAGTGAAATGGACTTTTCTTTTGTTTTATTAAAAAAAAAAGTTATGAACTCGAAATAAAAAAAGATGATAAACTGAAATTTAATAATTTATAACTAAATAAATTTTCAAGAGAATTCAATTCATTATAATGGAATTTTTATAAGAAAAAGAAAAGAAAATCAGAAAGAAAATCATAAAATAAAATTTATTGTAAATAGCAGGAATTCAAAAACTATTGGAGAATTTTAAGAAACAAGTGTTTAGTATTTGAATAAAATTAAAATGAAGTAAAGTCTACTAAAGAAAATTAACAACTAAAACTATTTCGCAGTTTTTTTTTATTTTATTCCAATCTACGTATGTATGAATTTAATTTTTAATTCAATAATTTTTGTACAATTTTTAGAAATTTTTTCCCTTAACTTTTGGTTTCTCAAAAATAAGTTTTTCTCAAAATTTCTTTTAGATTTCTTGAGGAACCTTTGGTTTTTCAAAATGAAGTTCTTAAAAAAATTCTTTAAAAATTTATTGTTTCCTAAAACATTTCAATGTTTTTGCTACAGAATTAAAAAAATTTGATAACTATATAGATATCTATGTACTTTATGAAGTTTTTAATTTAAAAAATTTTTTCTTTAGTAAAAAATTCTAATCGTGAAACGCATATGTTTTTGATAAAAGAAGTTATAAAGAAAATAATTAAAAATTTTAGGCAGTTGTAATATTTTTTTCTTTTGTAAAAAATTCTAAGCGTGAAATGCATATATTTTTGATAATGCCGAGATATTATATCTAAAGAATTTATGAAGACAAAAATCAAAATTTAAATTTTCTTATAAGAAATAATTAAAAAAAAAAGTTTTAAAAATAATACAAATTTTAAAATTTTAGATTTAAAAAAATTTAAGTTTGAATTGAAGAAAACTTTAATGTTTACACAAATTTTCCAAGACTACTTCAGCTTTTTCAGCTCTTTCAACAGATATAAAAAAGTTTAATTTCTTAAAAAGAGAAAAAAAATACTGTTAAAAAATATTATAAAAATTGGTGTACTAAAGAAAGAAAAAATAAAACTAATAAAAATTGTTTATATTAAAATTTTTAACTATCAAATATCCAAAGAAAATTTAGAAAAGAAATTCTTCGGTATTTTTAATGGCTTTTAAAAGCGCAACAGACAAAAGCAAAACAAAAAAAAAACACATTAAAATACTAGTACGAAAAATCAAATTTTTTTTGCATCGAAATTTTGAACTATGAAAGCCAGCCAATTTAAAGTCGTTTAAGCGCGCGGGACATCGGGGTTGCCTTGTTAAAACCAAGAAAAGGGTGTTTAAGTTAGAAATAAGAAACTTTTCATACAGCCGATTGTTGGTCGGATGACAGAAATTATGTATGCATTTTTTTTAAACTTTGAAAAATGTTGGTATGGAAATTTGTAAAATTCTGATCAGAACTGATATGAAGCGTTTCAAACTTAGGCCATTTAACATTCCATTTGACTATTCTGGATTTGGCCTGAATATGTATGCTTAAACGATATGCGCCTTCAAGTAGGCAACGGTTTTTTTTAAATTGCTTAAAACTTAATGCTTTCTAAATTTCCGAAGTTTAAAAATTTATACTATGAATTTACAAAATAAAACTAGTTCAAATTGGTAAAAACCTTTAGTATATTTTTCTCAAAATTAGAAAAGAAAACAAATGCAAAGCCTTGAAATTCTTTGCGGATAAAATTTTATGTGTTTCAAACTTAATCTATTAAATATTTTATGGTGGTAGTCTGAATTTTTGGTCGAAGATCTAGATTTTTAATATTATACGCCTTTAGGTAGACAAAGATTTTTGAAAAAGCACAAAATATTATCTTTTGTAAAGAAGTTAGAGCAAATGATTCTCTTGCATGCTGTGATAAAAGGAGACTTTTAATGTAGCACAGAAAACCTAAAATTGTATTTAGTAATCACAAAATTTTATTAGTTTTATATTGTTCAAAATTTTAATTTTTGTATTAAAAATTTTTTGCGTTTATACAAAAACTAAAATTTTCCAATATATGTAAGTATGTTCGGAAAATCAAAATTTTGGACTACATAATTTTTTGCTTACTATGAAATCTTATATGTAGATTTTAATATTTGAAGTTTTTTGTTTTTGATTTTTTTTTGTAGTTTTTATGTTTATGATTTCACTATAATTTACTTTATTATATTATATTTTATTTTTATGGTTTATTTTTTATTTTTTAAATTTTTTGTTTTAAATTTAATTTTACTTTCACTTATTGATTTTTAATACTTCTAATTCCCTATATTTTTTCACTATAATTTCCTTTATTTTAGATTATTTTTTATGACTGATATTTTGTTATTTTTTGAATTTTTTGTAAATTTTTTTTTTTTAATTAGAAAATAATAGTATCGCGACTTGGAGTAGACTATAAATTCAGTGCCTTCACTAAAATATTGAAGCTACATACATACATATATAATTTTCATATTTTCCTCCCCCAAGGAACATCTTCAATCTCTTTTTCAGCTACGAAACTTTAACTCCAAATCATTTTCTCGATTTTCAAATCGCTTAACAAATTTGGTATCTTCTTTTTCCCTCACCCAACACCAGACTCAATTGATTACTCTAACAAAAATTACCGGAAATCCGATGCCAAAGTCGTGGAAAAGCGAACGAGTGCCGGAGTATTGTAGACAATAGAAAAACACTTAAAAGCGTTTCTGAATTGCTTTTGGGGCGCTTAGTGGCGTTAACGCAGGATATTCATTAAGGATATGGCAAAAGTGCTGCAGGCAAACAAAGCTACCACAGCGTGTGTGTGTGTGTGTGTGTGCGTATAATAGACTGCTTTGCATTTTTTCTATATACACAGCTAGTTTTGGTTTGGGTGACTCAGCGGTTTGCTAGGTTGGAGAGCAAAAAGATGTGTCAGCGTCGAGGAAAATTGAGGGTTAAAATGATGACTAAAGTGATTGGCATGACTGCAAAGATTAGATCTACAGCACTTTTAATGTTGAAAATTTTCTTTTCTTGCCTTTTTTCTTTATTTGGGTAACATCAATACAGCAGAGAGTATTTATTTGCAAGGCATACAAATACATATACAAACATATAGGCACACATCGCTGCTTGATGCCACTGATATGACAATTGCGCTGCTTTTAAGGCCAATCTGCGCTAAATTAACTATCAGCTGATGATTTGCGTTTCACTTCACTTTTACTCCAACCACTTTTGTCCCCTTTATTGGCAGACTAAAATTTTTCTACTGCTTATTCTATTTCTTTTACCCTAACTTTCATCTTTCCCATCAACGCTTGATTTGTGGTTGTGTTGACTCTATCATTGCCACAAATCTAGTCAAATTGCTTGTGGCGCGCGTGATTTACATGGGAAGGAGGGGGTGGTGTGGATTTTGAGCACAGAAAGTATAATGGAGTGAGAACTTATTTTTTCTGCTATCTTCAATGACTGCCTTGGTGCGAATAGTTGTGTGGGACGTACGCTTTTTGATGCGCAATGTTCGCACTGACAGCTGACACTTGTCAAGCGTTGGCACATACAAGTCACTTACGAGTCACGGCACCCTGTGAGGGATTGAAAGATAGAGTGATTGATATGGTCGTTTATTTTTTTCTAAGTAAATTATTTTTAATGCGATTTCGAAAGGAGGGAAATATTGGAAAATTAGACAAGGAGCATTAAAGAAAGTAGTTGACTAGAAATTTATTAAAAATTGCATATTTGATTTGTGAAACTTTCTATTAAAAATATTAAAATTTAAAATGTGTATAAAAAATTATAAAAGCAAATTTACAGCCGGTTTCACCAGCAATTTAAATTTATAATGATTTTTTAATTTCTGTCAATTTCCATACAAAATTAAAAAAAATTTAAAATTATTTTCAACTCAAATTGGTTTACCAAATATGTTTACCAAAAATAGGCCCGCTAGGTGCCGCGAGAGTCGAGTTATTTATAAAAGTTTTATTTATGAACCGATTTCTTTCAAATTCAAAAGATATAGTTTCAGCATAATCGAAAATCCGTTTATCAAAAACGGAGCCGCTAGGTAGCGCTGGAGTAGAGTTACTTATAAAAGTCGTATTTATTGACCGATTTCGTTCAAATTCGCAAAGTGAGCTACCTGTATGAGAAAAATTCGTTTCCTTAAACTGAACCCGCTATATTTTATAAAATCTGATTGAAATTCATAATGCGTATTCATTTCATGACACGCAGTGGTTTTGCAGAAAAGGGACCTAATGGATTGCGCTGCAGCCGAAATATATAGAAACCCACAAGGGGTTTGGTCGGCTTTGGACCTATATTCATCTTAGACGAATTTACTTTTCATATGGCTAAATGGAGGATTCGTTTAAGTATGCATGGTTGGTCGAAGATTCTTGGCCCTCCTATAACTGAAAACACTCATCTCTGCTCCTTAGTTTCCTTATAAGGACTTTCATTGGCTTACATGGTACATCGGGCCATTGTTGAAGTTGCAAGATCATAGAAGAATATTACGCACGCTTGGCAGAGATCCCACAAGTGGAAATAAGACCATCGGTAAAACTCATGACATCGAAAGGGATTAGTATTCCATATGGTATCACAGCACTGCTATTTTTGGCCTATATGTGAGGAGGATTCTACTCTTTATTCGTTTCAATTTAAACTAAAAATGCTTTACAGACCGCTTTTGCTTTTAAGCGCTATTTGTATGTATTGGCCTACGCAAAATATCTTATTAGGCGCCGCGAAGCAAGCGGGCATTGGCTAGTTCTTTATAAATCAGTCGTAATTTGAAAGCTTTCTAATTTTTCTTTTAGAATGACTGAAAAATTGTTATGATCTGAGTCGTGTCGTTCCTGCAGAGAACCATCGATAAGTACGTACGTATGTTCATTTTTTGTCTGTAATTTTTATAATTCTTAGAGGAAAATTTAAAAATTTCATAATTTTATTAACAACATTTTAATTTGGAAAACTTTTTTTCCGATTTTTGAAGAAAACAAACTTAAAATATTAAAAAATAATATGTTTTTAGTACAGAAAAAGTCTTTTAAATCTTTATGAATTTCCTCAGCAAAAAATAAATAAATTGGTAAATAAAATAAAATCCTAATTATTTTGTCTATTTAGAAGAAAAACTGTCAAGTTCAAAATTTAAAAAAAATTTCTTTTATAGCTTGAATTATACTTAGATCAATTTTGCAAAATCCAAAAATTTCCAAATAAAAACAAGTGAAATTTTTTTTTTTCGAAATATGCTAGTCGAAATAGAAAATATGTTGATTAAATATTCCGAAATTTAAATTTGTTTTTATTACTTTTAATTTTATTCAGACTTTTTAAAATAATAGAATAATAAACATTTTAAATATGAAAAACGTTTTAGCCAAAAATTCAAAAGTAAAAAAAAAGTCTTCCAAATCTTTGTATTAAATACGATTTTAAATTCTTTTTGATCAATTCGTCGGAAAACATTTAAAATTGCAAATGAAAAACAGGTGAAAAATTTCCTTAGAGATAGATTATAAGCAAATTTGTTTCTCTTTAAGTTTTTTCACTTTTTAACATTTTTGTAAAAAAATTTGAATATCAGAAAAAATTTTAGTCGTAAATTTCCAAAAATAAGGCGTCTAAATTTTTGTTTAGGATACAATTTTGAATTATCCTTTTATAAATTCTAAAAAAATAAACATTTTTAAATAGAGACAGAAGCAAAAATTTCTAAAAAAACATATAAAATATATTTCTATATATAAATTTCTAATTTGTTAAGTAAACAAATTTTAAGTATTGTTTGGCGGATATTGCAGAAAAGATAAAAGTTTGTAAAAATTGGTAAAAAGTCCTGATATTACTTCGAATGAGAACCATAATTTTTACATACGCAGATAATTTATTTTCCAATTTTTTTAATTGTCCTTTTTATGCAAAAAAAGTATCCAGCAAGGCATATTATAATTTCTAGACAAATTCTATAAAATTTGAAACTGGCATGTTTTAGAAATATCCAATTGATATACATATATGTCCTTAATTACTCATTCAACTATCTCGATCGAAATCCACTCGCCTTATGACCCAACTAATTCCAAAAATCCAACCATTAACAGGAGCTTTCAATCACTTCATGCTCGTAGTACAACATTTCCACCTTGTAACAACAACAACAATAATTTCAACATCATTCCTACATCATTCCTACATCAGCGCTCAGCGCATTTTTTTTTCTTCCTCCTCCTCTTTCTATCTCCTTATTATCCTTGACTGTGACGAAGGAATGCTGTGCGTATCAGTGACAGGAAACGGAAATCCATGTTGATTGATTGATTTTAATTTCCTGCCACAACAAACATGCACAATTGCAAATTTGACTTTTTGATTGTGTCCGTCACACACACCCACTCACATTCAAATACCCGCACACAAATGTATGTACTCAATACAAGCATAAATGTAGACAAATTTGTTTGTGGTAGCATCATGAGCTAAAACTCACCCACTCGAGAGAGAACGGAAAAGTTACCAGTGTCGGAAGCAGCTATGTCAGCAAGTCATCGAGCGGTGGGCGGACGTGAGCAGGCTGCCAGGCTGTCGTACGTCATGCCGCGGTGGCAAATAAATGTGCATACAAATCTGTAGCTGTAGAAATTACGATAGCAGCCAGGCGCAGCAGCATCACAAAATCACGGAAGCAGTGAAATGTATGACAGGCAACTTAAGTCCAGCAGGATAATAGATGCACGCGCATGTAGAAGTTAGCGAGCGTTGTGGTCGAGGGGATGCATGGCTACTATGGTGCTGTGGGTTAAAGTCGTCACACATTACGGCTGCCTAACTGTCAGTTATGGAGCTGGTCAGTCAATCACAGATTTTGCAGTAACATAAGTAAGCAGTCAAAGATAATCACTCAGTCAGGAAGGTATCTATTCAGTGATTGAGTTGCCGTTTTTCGGGAATTTGTCTTTGAATTTTCCAGTGCATTGGCGTAGGGTGTAGTGGAGTAAAAAGTGCGCATGAAAATGACAAAACAGAAATGAGCGATCCGGTGATTACGAGTTTGGAAGCTACAGCTGGTTTGAAAACTATTACTAGATAATTTGTTCAAAAGAAATTCAGATAACTAATTTGGAAATAGAGCTGATTTAAAAAAAATGTTTAGTATGTTCGAACCCTATTTCGCTGACAAAAAGGCAGAATGGCATAAGAGTTCGTTGTTGTTGTTACAATATCATAAAAAGTCCCAAAGAGTTTTTTGGTTATGTTTGGGGAGTGATCCGCCTCTGTCCAGATCCAAATCTGGTTCGTTTTGGGTATGTAGACCCCACTAGCATATGAACGAGTTCGTCACTTAATGTATCTGGCTCCGTCTGAGTGTTTTGCCAATCATCCATAAAATGTGGCAACCTTAATTTTCAAGCTCGGTTTAGAAATCTGAAACTTCCAGTAGATGTTTTTTCCAACTAAATTTGCAGATTTTCATTATACATATTTCATCCCAGTTACGAATTTCTGTGCTTTCTATCTACTATTCTACAATTTCCAACGTTTTTAATTTTGTTCCATTTCGTTTTATTTCGTTTCATTTCATACCGTTTCGTTTCACCTCATCTCGTTTCATTTCATTAAAGTTCACTTCTCGCATTCAACTTTAATCCTTTCATTTCATTCCGTTCCGTTCCATCCCACTTCGTTTCATTTCCTTTGATTACGTTTCATCTCATTTCATTTGGTTTGTTTAATTTTATTTCGATTCGCTTTACTTTTTCCATTCCATTCCATTTCATTTCATTTCATTCCTTTCATATCATTTCATTTTTAGTCATTTTACTTCATTTAATTTGAATTCGTATCATCTATCTCAATCCGTTTTATTAAAGTCTTAGTTCAATTTAATTTAATTTTACCTTTTTCCATTTCGTTTCATTTCATTCCGCCTCATTCCATACCATTTAAAATGTTTTGTTTCCTTATTAACCCGCTTCAGTTCCATCCTCTTCCCTTTCAATTTTTTTTTTCCTACTCTCCCTTTCGCCACTAACCAAACTCTCTCGCTCTCTCATTGTCATTCGAACAGAGCACAGCAAAACCGCTGTTGTCATCTCACTGTGGGCGTAGTCCAACTGTCAACTGTCATGATATTCAGTTACACCACACATAAAAATGACAACTCAATAAACATTGGCAACGCCTCAAAGCTCAAACACAGATTTCGCGTGCCAAGTTGTCAGTTGTGGCTGAAATAGCACAAAGCTGAAATGCTCACCATGGCCAAGTAGCCAGCCAATTCCATGAGCAACCCAACCAGCCAGCTAGACATCCAACCAGGCAGCCAGTAAACTCGCCGTGTTGGCCAACAGTCGACGCCCACTTTCACATAAATATCAACGACGGTATTAAGAAATTGACTTGGATATATCATTTACAGTAGCTGGATGACAGGCGCGACAGTAGAGAGAAGCAAAGCTACGGTGGCCGATGTAAGGAGGAGGCAACTGGTGCACTGTGGCAAGAATACTTCCGCGTGGAAGACAAACATCGCCGCGGTGGCTAAATGAGCAATCATCGTGACTGGCGATTGGTGCGACTGGTGTTGGCATTTGCTTTCACCGAAATCGCAACCGCGCGAATGTCAGTTGTTTGAAATTACCGCTATACATACATACATATTACTCTCGTTCGAACGGAAGCGCGCTGATGGGAATGAAGAGCCAGCAGCGCACAAAAGCGCTTGTCATTTCGACGCTGACACTTGCAGGCAGGCATACGACTTGCAATGTCATTGCTTTGACAGCCCATTTAATGGCAATTCAGGCGGCAGCGTAGTTAGGCAGTGAACTACTTAAAAAAAGGGGGAGGTGTTCTAAGCAAACTGAGCACATCTCAACTTTTAATGGAATTTACTTTTTGATAATTTTTTTTTTGTATTTCATTGCACAAAACTTTAGTGATACTTACTTCTTTTCCCGCTTGCCAGCGCCGGTATCACGAAAGCCCTTCGCAAAGGGATTGTTATCGATTTTTAATTGAGTAATCTGCAAGAGTGAAAGAGATAAAAGGATAATATATGATATGAGAGCGGTTAGATAATGTTTGTTATTAATTTTTAAACCTTAAAAAAAATTTTAATTTTTTACAAAATATATTTTATATAAAATGTTATATATATTTTCTAGTTATGAAACATTTTTTACGAGTAAAAAAAACAAGTTTTACAAATTTTTATTTGCAGTAAAAATTGTTTTAATAATCTCTGTTTTTAAGTTGCTAATAACCAGTTTCACGAAAGCAATTTAAGTGAAACATTATTTTTGTTTTTGAATTTAATAAGGAAACTTGCAGAAAAAAATCATTTTCCACTTAAATCGCTTTTGTGAAACCGGCAGTAAAACTTTCCATACAGTTTTTTGGAAAGTTCAAGCAAAATTTAAATTGTAATAGTTTAGATTTTTGATTTTCTGCTTGATCTGTTAAAAAAAAATATCATATCGATATATAAAATTTTGTAACGCGAAAAAAATTATAAAAATTTGAATATTTTTATGACTTGCTATCATTAAAAAATATGCTTTTTAATTATATAAACTTAAATATTAAACGACGAAAATATAAACAATGAAAGAAGATAAAAGTAAACTTTTTTGTTTAATATCAACTTATCGAACATTTTTCTTTGAAACTTTATAATAATTTTCAAAATAAGTTTCATAATGGTTTTTTAAATTTTATTAATATTAAAAATTATTATTCCCGAAATAATTATGAAATTTCTTAAAACTGGAAAAAATTGTTAGTGTAAAATGAAAAAGCCAATTTTTTTGTTATTTAATACCATAAAAAGCTCAAAACAATGAAAACAAGTTTATCTAATATATTCTTTTTAATAAAATACTCTTTTTTTTAATTTTGTAATGATTTTTACCATTTTTATAAAGTTTTGTTTGTAATTGTCATTTTGCTTAACTTTAGTCCAATAAATGTAAAGATACATTTTTTAAACCTCTTTAGGTCTGAAAAAAGAAATTTGGGAAATCGAGAAAAAAGCAGATATTTATGCAATACTCTTAATAATACGCAAAAGTTATAGGGTAAAAATTTGTAATACTTTTTGTACACAAAAAAAAATATTAATCAATTTCAAAATAAATTTATTGGTTTTTTTATCTAGTCGTGCAAAAGCCATTTTTTCTAAAGTTTTTAATCGTAAAAATTATTTTTTTTTAAGTTTTTGCTTTTAAATTTAAAATGTTTTAAATTTATTTTTCAGCTTATAAATATGTTTTACCAAAATTTTAATCGTGAAACTTATTATTTTAAATTTATTTTTTAATTTAATATTTTACCAAAATTGTTTCTGCAGCTTATAAATACTTAAAAATTTCACTCATATTCTCTTGCTCACCTTCTCATTTTGATATGCTGTAACGGCTATAAATTCGGTCTCCTTGAAAACATACGTCCGAAATGTCGAGTACGGCAGCTTGAGTATATCATTGGCTCGCACCAAATGGAAACGTGGCTGGTATTTATGCATTGAATTGAGTATCGTCTGTTTGGAAGAGAGAAAAAGAAGTAACATAAAAGCATTAGTATGAGTTATTCACTTTAGAAAAAAATATTGTTTCAATAAAAAAAATTACAAGAGCAAGTGAGTGAGTGAAAAATGAAAATGAAAAAAAAAATAATTAATTAAAAAAAAATATATATGGTGAGTGTTTTGGTATAGAAAAAACTTAGCATTTTTCAGAATTAAGAGAGTTTACAATCATCTAGAAAAGTTTTAGACGAGTTAAAACAAAAATATTCTTTGCTTAGTATAACAAAAAAAAATCTAGAGAATACAAAAATTAAAGAATATTTCAGAAGTTTTTCTCGCCTTAGATCACTGAAATTCTATCAACTCCGCAGGTACTTCAAAATGACGATAACTTTAAATAAAGTGGACAGCTGGTTGTAAGTGCCCAGTTTTTGCAAATAATCATAATGCCAATTACGCAATAAAATAAATAATAACAGTATCGCTATCTATGACTATTTTCCACATTCGCTTGCCAAATGTGTACTTTTAATATTTATGTATTTTTTCTCACAACCAACTACATACTTTTCTGCGCAGCCAAACATATTTTCTAGCTAATGCCAATTGACAACTGCAATGAATTGGCAATTATTTATAACCAATTGATATATCTTTAGCCAGACTACAAGACGTTATGTGCATTCTGAAATCACCGTTGCTGCCATAAATAATCGCAACTTCGTACACATGTGAGGGCATGTATGTATGTGCGAAAATTCAGTGTGTGATTTTAGTGTTACCACAAACATCATAAGTGGCATACTCTTGCATTCCACATTAAATATTGCATGCAATTGCCACTAGTTGTTGATGTGGTTGTTTGTTGTTGCTTTGAGAAGTCATGTTAACACTTGAATGCCAAATTCATTTGGCTACTGCCTAAATCACTTTGGCAGTTGGCTCTAGACTTTGTGGAAATCGTAAAAATTTTAACTGATGAGCGAGTGAGTGGGAGAGGAAGTTATATAGTACATGCATATGTATATATACATGTACACTGGCGATCAAATGTGAGTGCACGGAGTTTTTTTGTTAAATATTTGCAATGTTTTTCAAGTTAAAATTTGTTTGTTATTTTTTTTTTTTGATAAACATATGCTTTGATCAGAAACACATAAGTCAAACTTTCAAACTTTATACAGAATTTAATTAATTCAATCAATTTTTATCTAAATTTTGAACTTTCTAATCTGAACTTCTTATGTGAAAAAAACGCAAAATCCGTTGCAAAAAAACCATTAACAATAATCGCGATTTTTTAAGCTCTTAAATCTTGCACTTATTTTACCAAAATACATAACCGATGTAACTGCTTACCCAAAATTTTTCTAAAAACTCGGGTTAAGTAGTTCAAAATGTAGATGAAAATTTGTTGAATTTTTCTAAGCTCTGTATAAAGTTTGAAAGTTTGACATATGTGGTTTTGATTAAAGCATAAACCTAATTTTCTTAAAGAAATAACAAAAAAAATCTAACTTCAAAAACATTGCGAATATTTAACAAAAATCACCATGCACTCAGTTTTGATCCCCAGTGTAGGTACTTATGGGTGAACAAGTCAACTAGTGGAGAGTTGTAGGTGTGGATTATCAGCAGTGGTAATAGCAGCACTAAAGCTAATGCAGAGATGATGAAAATTTTTTTGGACAAAAAAGTTTAAGTTTGAAAAAATTTGAGAATATGACGCTAGTTTGAAATTTAAGAGGGAAAAAATTTAGAAAAATATTAATATTTTGACATTTTTTTTTTCATTTTCTGAAAAACATTAAAGCCTTGGATTTAGACTCTTAAAATTAATTTGGTTTTGTAGAAATAACTTTAAACCTTACGAAACATATTAAAAAATAAATAAAATACGAAAAAACTCGTCTGTGCACAACTATGCATTTTAAAATCATTTGAAAAAAATCCTGAATTTAGGAGAAAGATATTATAAAGACATATCTAAAATATTTGTCCAAAAATTTGAAATATTTTTAAATTTAAATGTACATAATTTTACAGAAAATAAAAAGAGATATTAAAAACCTGAAACTGCATTCAAATATACTATACATATGTATATGTATATTAACGAACTTAAAAACGATTTTTTCGAATAAAAATTAAAAACTCAAAAAGTTCAAATGTCTATAAAATGAAACAAAAAATAAAAATAAGAAACCACTGGTTTCTGAATAATAATAATCATGATTGTTTTTAAATATAAGAATGTTACCAAAATAAAAAATAAAAAATAGTAATTAAAAAAACCTAAATAAATTACGAAAAATTTCTAAATTTTAAAATAGTTACGAAAAATTTCTAAATTTTAAAATAGTTATAGAAAATAGTAAATGTAGTTTACAAATAAAGTTTAAATGTTATGAAAAGTGAATATTACAGAACTGTAACAAATATTGGAAACACAAATTTTTAATTATGATTTTTTTCGACTTCAAATAGGTATTGAAAAAAACCAAACAAAAAAATAGTAAAATTTTGTATAATTTAAGTTTTGTTATGTAAAAACTAGAAAAACGTAAAAATTATATAAAAAAAAATTTAAAAAAAAAAAGTTATGTCACAGATTAGGTAAATTTCACAAAACTGAAGAGTGAATTGAGTACTTGTAATTAACATTTGAAATTTTGTGCATACATTTTAGCCAGTTTTGCCCCATTGTACACCAAATACCCACAATTGAGACGCTTCAACTGAGGCATAAAGTCTAATTAAAACCAAGTCTAAACCGACCAGGTTCCACATATTTCATAACACCCACCTCTTCTTTACAGTTTTAACGACCAACTCGCAGAGCTTTAAATTTGTACATATGTCCTTGCGTTTATTTATTTATATACATACATATATGCTTTACGATTAACTCACTGGGCGCCAACTATTTTATGTTTATTGTTGTACGATCTCCATATTTAAAATTTATAATCATTTTAGTCTTTTTCGTTGTTTCGCTGCTACCGTTGCACACAACTCGAGTGAGTGAGTAATATTAACAATTGTTTTTATGTCGTCATTCAAATGACAATTATTAGCGTTTATTACCAGACTGAATGTCAATGTGCAGGCAGATAAATATTTATGTGTTGTTGTTGCTATTATAACTATATTAATTAATGCATAAATAACTGCAACTCGCTCTAACAACAATCAATGCACCGCCGCTGTTAATACAAAAAATATATAATAAAAAAAAATAAACGATCGCAACAATGGCAATTGAAATCGAAGTGAAATATTTAATTTATGTTTGTGACAGTGTTGCCATATTTGTTATTCTCAAATGTTCGAGCGCACATACAAACTTACATGTAGCACTCGTACACAGCTGCTAGGCATTCGAACGATTGAATGAATGTGGTTAATGATGTTGTAAAAGTTAATAACATAAAAAAAGCTGCAAAACATTTTTATTCTTTATTGAAATGGCAAAAACAATATGAAGTAATTTAAATGAAAAATGAATTTGACATTATAAAATGTGGTACTAAAACTGGTGGCGAGGATAAGTCTTGTATCTTTTTATGAATATATATATTTTAAATATTTATTTAATTGCTAGTAAAACGTCAGAGCTAAAGTGAAAGAGAGAAAGAACTGAAAGCTTTTGAAAATTTACCAAAAAAGGGCTAGTCTTCAAAATTATAAAGAAAAAGTTAACAGCGACGCTTTGAGCATTTTGTAAGTGGCAAATTTAGTTGTTAAATACCCTACAAAAGCTTCGCTAGGCTTTTAAATACAGCAGTAGAACTTTTAAAACATATTTTTTTTACTTCTCTTTCATTCAAGAAAGATTTCCAGCTTCCTAAATTAAGTGCATGAGTTTTCGATATACTTCGCAAGAAATTCGAAAGCTACAGAGAAAAGCTCGGCCAAGGTTTTAAACTTTTTAAGCAAAGCTTTATTGCTCTAGATTCAAGTGAACTGAAAAATATGCGCGCGAGCAGGTACTAATAAATAACGCAGGCTTCTTGATTACATATCAATGGTATAATATTGAAAAAGGCTGGCATTTTTTTTTATTTGGTGGCTCAAACTTTCATCATTCTGAATTGTATTATTTTTGCAATTTATTTGTATGCTGATGGAAAAGTAATAAAAAGCTTGTAAACAAAGCTTTTTCACAAGCAAACTTGAGCTTTCTCGAGTTCAGTCCAAAAAATTTGAGACCGAATAATCTCGTTGGTTGCGGAAAGATGTTTTGCATGCCAAGAAATATTAAGAAAGCATTTAATTTTGCTCGCCTGAGCTTTTACGTACCGAGAAAAGCTTTAGTGAAGATACTACAACCAACTAGTTATTGTATCAGCTTTCGAAGTGCTGAATAATTGAAAAACTTTTCAAAAAGCTCCGAGAGCTCCCAAAGCTCGGAAAACTTCAGTCCGGAAACTTTTCAACCTTAAGGAGTTTAGCTAAACTTTTAAGCTTTAGTTAGTTAAAGTTCAGTTAGTTAAACTTAAGAGTTGACTACCTCATAGAGCACTTAATTTATGCAATATTTTGTAGACTTTCTTTAAAGTTCCGAAAGCTTCAAAAGAGTTTTATAAATCCAGTGCATATTTTTCTAAAAATTTTCTAATTCGTTCAGATTTTAAATAGTCTAAAAAGCTCATAATCGCATAACAATAAGCGTTTTTTCGACCTTTGTTTTCTTGTTTCAAAACATGGAAAAGGCTTAAGCAAGCTTTGCAGTGCAGGTTGCAAGCCGTGCAGTGCAGGTTGCTTAAAAAGTTTCGAAAATGTTCACAAGAGCATTTTAATCAGAATTAGTTAGTTCTTAGACACATGTAGAGCTTTTGAAACTCAATATAAATATGTCAGTCCTTACTTTAAACATATCTCGCCGGAGTAGCTTTCTAAAGCTTTTTTGCTCGCGGTTATGTTAAATGCCCCCTCTGGCCATAGCTGTTATATTTTATATATATGTGTTTAGACATAGGGTATAAGCCAGTGATGCTCAGAGAGAGCGTGTACTCCGTGCGCGTCCATATAAAATCTACAGAGAGCTTTGAAGAGTTCCGTCCGCGAGCATCACTGGTAAAAGCTAATCTAAAAGCTGTGTAAGGCCAACAGAGCTTTTAAATTTGTCAGGATCAACACGTGTACCGCGGTTTAAGCTTTTAAAGCTTTCTATGGATTTGACACCGACACGCAGCGGGAGATCGTCACTTTTTAGATTTTTGTGTTGCGAAAAATATTATTTTTTAGGACTTGTTAGGAGAGTTTATAAGTGTTTTGGAGATTTGAGTATTCAATATTCTTTTACAGAGGAATAAAGTGCATACTTTTGAATAAAACATATTTGTCGCCTAAGTTTTAAGATTTTTTCTCCTTTGAAATAAAATTATAAATTTAGAGGTGTTTTCTGCTCCTCTCCTCCTCTGGCCCATCATCTCCTAGTCTTGTCTTAATTTAATGGCATTCAAATCCCAACGCAAACTATTACCTACCTACATATGTACATACATACACAAATATGTACGAGACTTGCAGTGGCGCAAGGTTGGCGCTTAGGGAAAACAAGTAAACAAGCAAACGAATAACAAACAGCAGTCAACTTTAACAACAAAGGTTAATCATCAGTCTGATCGATTTGTCTTAATTTGCAAAAGCATTTTTACTTATTTGTGTACACAATAACATTTCGTGTTTGGACCGCACCGTTTTTGGTGAGACGTGTCGCGTACGTTGTGGTTGCCAATTGCCAATGTAGTTATTGTTGTTGCACTGATGCTGTTCCTGCTGCTGCATAAGCTCACGCTTCATGTCTGTCCGTGTGTTTGTGCGCGCTTGTTGGCGCCTTGTTTGGCATTTGATTTCAATAAATCACCAGGCAAATTAGAACCAGCAGAAAACGGTCGAGAGGCATCCACAACCGCATCGTTTGGCGTCGGCGACGGGACCGCCCAACACTCAACACGCTTGTTAATCATACACGAAACGAGCTAACTAAACGGACGGACAAGCAAAGTATACAGGAGGAGTCAAACACATGCACACACACACACACACACACATGCACATGGAGGATGCTGGAGCTCAAGCTCATTGCATGGATGAGTAGCTTGTTATATGAATTGAGGAGGCGGCGGCGGTGTGCCAGCGGTGCAATGCTGCATGCCACGAAATGAGACTCATCAACATGTTGTATGCACAAGCATAACTGGATAACTGCCAACAACACCAATAATCAGCATAGTACGCTATCCAGTACTTATGAGCAATCGGTAGTTGTGGCTTAAGCAAACAAGCTCGGTTTGTGCTTATGGTTGTGTTTATGCTCGAGTGTGTGTGTGTGTGTGTGTGCCGACACGCCTGGCGCCAACAAACCATCAACGAAATCGCGCTGCGCACAACAGCTAACAGCTAACCGGCAATTATCCTGACGTTCTGGATTTCGGACTTTGGTTCTCAGGCTAATAAATAAATGCCACACACCAACAAACGTCGATCGCTTCTATTCTTAGAGATGTATGTACGAGTACTTCAAGTCGTAAGCGATGAATTGTCATAATCGTTTTCTTTTGTTAAGAGGTAGGTAGAGGTATACGAAGGAGGGTTTTAAAGGGCATCAGAAGGGAAGTATCGAGTAAGCGATAGGAAGAAAGTTGGTGACTAAAGTTTGGAAAGTCCATACTGACCTACAGAGAAATGGAGAAGCAGAGCTTATGAGAGACATTCGTCTTATAATCTTTTACAACTTAGTGAATAAGTGGAACAAAAGGGAAAAATCGGAGGAAACTTAAAGATTCAAACAACAAACGGCCTATGAGACCAAATTTCCACAGTTTAAAAAAGCTATTAAAAAAATGTTCATAAAAGCTTAATCAGCTTCTTCGTTCAAGCTTATGGGCACTCTAATAATTCGAAAGTAATTCAAATGCTACATAAAAGCTCTTCAAAACTCTTAAGTTTTCTCAACAAAGCTTTATTGCTCTAGCTCTTTGTTCAATTTGTATACGGCTGGCACAAAATAAAAGCTTTCATTGGCCAACACTGCTCTAGATTTAGACCGGTGGTTTTATATATTTTTAGTATATAAAGCATAAAAGAGCTTTGCCCACGGGCAAGCTGATGCCCACCACCGATTTAGACTCTGAACTAACCAGGCTTTTACGATTATATATCTTCTTACTAAATTCTTTTTCATGATGATAGAAAAGTAGCAAAAAGCTTGCTAATGACGCTTTTTTAACAAAAAAAATAAAAAATATAGAACAGCTTTACTGAAAAAATATTAGCCGATCTTTCTACGCGCTGTATGTATAATATGAAAAACTTAAAAAAAAAAAACTTTCAAAAGATCAGACTACTTTTGTACGGGAAGTATACACATTTTCAAAGTGTAGTTTAACTTTTAAAGCTCTTTAATTTTAAAATGGACTATATTCAATAATACATATTTCTTGTTTTATTTGTGTATATTTTTTTTTAGTATTTCAAAAGCTTCAAAAAAGCTTGAGATTTCCATGGCATATTTTGCTATGAAATGCCCAAATTTTTTGTGATTTTTGTGTAGCATATATAGGGTAACAGCGCATTCGAAATACTGAATAATAGTAAAAAAGCTTATTATATAAACTTTTCCTTCTTTCCTTAGCTTACTTTCTTTTATTTCATTTTATTCTATTTTCTTATCTTTTGTTTTGTTTCCTTTTTTCTTTTCTTTTCCCAGAATGTGGCCTAGACGTGATCAAGTAGCTTCTGCTTCGTCATTTATCTTACACCGTTTCTACATCTGTGAATCGGACTCATTGAAACTCAGAACTTAATAACAGAAAGCGTGAAAGTTAACTTGGAGTTTGGAGTAACACTTGGAGTTCGATGAACATCCATCACTAGCTGGTATTCCCTTTAGATAGCCGTCCGGTATTAACTGACCCCAATAATAGCCATCAGAATGTTCAAACTTAGACCACATATACTCTGATAACCCAGAGACAATCAGGCCAGACCACTCTTTCAATTGCGCCTAATTTTTTTCCTAGTCAGATATTACAGGAAATTCCATAGTAGATAAGTTGGTCAAAGAGAGTGGGAGTACCCTTAACTATTTGACTCTGGACTAATCGTGGACAGATGGTCTACTCTTAGGGAGATGGGCGTCGTGCCGACTCAGCAAACGCTAGGCGGGAACTAGGAAATAGGCGACTTTAAGGTCATTCTTCCTGGGCTCGCAAAGTCAAAAACGTCTGTCTAGCGGGGGAATTGATAGGTACTGATGCGGTGAGATTAAATATCACACCAGATTACCAGCATCGCAGCTCTTAGAGGACGATGAGGTGGAATTAACTCAACACTCCATTTTATGCAGCTTAGTTACGGCCAAAGTACTTTACTTATAATCAGCTCTGAGGAGCTTTCTGAGACTGAGTAGTAGTATCACAAAGAAACCATAAGCATAAGTTCAAGTTTATTCTCACTTGGGGCAACCAACTTAACACCTTAAGAACCTGAGGTTCTTAGAATGTGAAATAATAGTTCGAAAATTTGTTATTGGTTCAAACTTTTGCCGAAAGCCATAGGTGAAAGTGTTCATAAAACTTCTTTTCTTCCGTCCCGCCTGATTTTTAAGCATACCTGGCTACTTTTCTCTTAATCTCTCTTTAATAGACAGAACTGTTGGCAAGAACATAAGAAAACGTAATTTGTAAATGTTTTGGCAATATTTAGGCGATTTGTCGTTTATTGTTGGCGCATAGCCACTATCACTCACATGTGGCTACACTTTCTACTCGAAACGTTGCCGACCACTTGGTATTATAGGTTATGTAGAGGAGAGGTTAGAACACAAAATGGCCAATGAACACGTAATCCCACAATTAGCGACAGCAAGCGCCTACTGTAGCAACCAGTGCGGCTGAAGATGAAGCTGAAGCTGCACGCAGTGCTGAGTGGACAAATTAATCGCCAAACAGCAAGTTAAAGCGAGACAAGGAATATGTGCNTCTTAATCTCTCTTTAATAGACAGAACTGTTGGCAAGAACATAAGAAAACGTAATTTGTAAATGTTTTGGCAATATTTGGGCGATTTCTCGTTTATTGTTGGCGCATCGCCACTATCACTCACATGTGGCTACACTTTCTACTCGAAACGTTGCCGACCACTTGGTATTATAGGTCATGTAGAGGAGAGGTTAGAACACAAAATGGCCAATGAACACGTAATCCCACAATTAGCGACAGCAAGCGCCTACTGTAGCAAGCAGTGCGGCTGAAGCTGAAGCTGAAGCTGCACGCAGTGCTGCGTGGACAAATTAATCGCCAAACAGCAAGTTAAAGCGAGACAAGGAATATGTGTGCACTACCCGAAGTTGGTAGCTTAAAATCGTTGTATATATTTTCTTAATTTTTTTATCACTCATTTATTTATCCGCTTGTTAATAACTTTTTAGTTTGTCTTTTGCTAGACCGCCCGCATTCACACGCATACTATGATAACTTTAGCGCTGCTTCAACACCACTCAGGAATGCCGGTTTCGCACGCCGTTCAGGCAGGGCAATCAACGCGGCGGTCCACGGTGGTCCACCGCGGCATCCTCCAGCGAACCTGTCTCGCCTCCGTTAATTTAACGCTTTCTCTAAATAATGTCATCTCGCCAACGTTGATCGCGAACGCGTGCAAATGAAGTGATGACCCAAGCGCCCATATACCTATATATGTATATGGAGTTGTGTATACTCGTACATAAATATAGGTGTGTGCCTTTGCCTCATGGCACATTTTTAAAGATTCTCATCACAAGCAATTTAACTTGTCTTCTTGCCTGTGTGCTGCTGGACATACTTTTGTCTTGCCTTGTTACCGCAGCAAAGTTAATTAGTCAGCAGGCGAACGAACACCCGCTCACGCTTTGACGCTTCGACGCTGCAATTTTTTGTTTTTTTTTTAACTTGTTGCCAATATTTTTTAAATTAATATTTTTTTCTTCTCATGCCACACTAGTCGCAGCGCCATTTTTGTGTCCGTGTTGCTACACGTTCGCTCGCTTGTTCTCACATTTTGTTAGCTCAGCACTATTTAAATGCTACCAAGCCACCGATCTTCAGGTGGTGCTGCGCCGCGTTCAAGCCAACCAGCAGATCAGCTTGTTCTTCTCCTTCTTCATTGCAACTCACTAAACTTCGTGTAGCGCTTAATGAATGTGCGATTAAGTGGCTGATAAAAATTACATGCTATAAAAAATTGTTTCGTATTGATGAGAAATATAAATGACAACATTCAATATTGTTTGTGATGTGTGTGTGTGTGTGTGTGTGTGTGTGTCAGCTCATAATTTTTTTGGTCTTCTTCTAGGAAATAAGGAAGATGGCAACAGCTGAGCTGGGAATATTGTGAAGATGATATGAGCAACAAAATTGCTTCATAAATGCATAGATACAATTAATATGTTAGTTGAAAAAGTGGAGGCGTTTCAGGTATACCGACCGAGGAAGAAAACGCGAGCTTGCTCAATTTTATGCGCGACGCAATTGGCTTTAAAAGAAAAGTACCTCAACTTCCAGCAGAAAGTAATTAAGACATTAGCACAGACCACATCGACGGGTTAGAAGTTCCATGATTTCAAATAAGGTAAGAATGGGATGTTAGGGTTGCAAGGCGAAAATGCGGCATTACTAATAGAGAATGTAATTGGGGCTAGCTTCTACTCGGGAGGCCTGAGGTCTACAATAAATTCCAAGCAGAAATCTTTGCCGCATATTATAAGACTGGGAACCTAATAGAACACTGTTCGACTCTAAAAGAAAATGTCAGTTGTCTCGGTGAAAGCACTGGGTTTAAAAGTAGTGAAGTCGAGATATATTTCAAAATGGCACGCATCGCCTACGTCTATGGGACATGTTGTTAAGGGAACAAGGATATGATGAAGTGTAATTGAGCAAGGAACTTATCGTTATACAACCACCGTTTTGTGGTCTCCTGAGAAGAAATTACTTGAAAAGAAACTACACAAATGTCCAGGATGAGAGTATACTACCATCTTTATGGCCGAGATTAAACCAAGGATTGAAACACTGTCCAAACCCACAAGGGGTCCCAAGTACTCTTTGATTTGCTTGATGGAAGAAACTATGTACTCTATTGCAACGAGATAAATTAATAGTTTAGCCTACAGTACAATAAAATATTGGCACAATAATGCTTAGTGTGATGAGCCCCTTGTCTTTCGCACCAAGGCATTCATTTAGGTTTCCACGTAGAGTCCTGATATGAAGACGGAAACCATCCGTATGGGGATTTTACTGTCTAAGAAAACATTTATCACATATGCTTAATTTGAGCTCGAACTTTTCATCTTATGATTAGACAATCCATTGGAGAGGCGACAAAACCTTATCCTTCCATATAACTAATATTATTATTAAGGATCAGTGGACTAGGTATGTTTAGTATCTTCACGAGACTCTTAAATGAATGAACTATCGTCAGAAGCTTTTATCCCAAAAT
>NW_016159212.1:57105-75989 GCF_001687245.7 Rhagoletis zephyria
CTCTAGACTGGAAGATATCTAATATATAAACCCCCCTCCTTCTTTTAGGTTAACAAACGCTTTCACATTCATTGGATTTCTTGAACTCAGGAGCTTTTCGGCGGCCCTGTAAAATTGTCTGTGACACATCTAGGATTAAACTTGCGATCTAGGGCTCCGCGGGAGTAGACCGATTACCTTTCCCTAGTTTTTACTCACCAAAAGTTTCATCTGTCTGTTACTGTCAGAATAATAGTATAGCGCAAGAAAAAAAATTAAGAAATTGAAAAGGGCAGAACCTATTTCAGCTGCTTGTTAGAAAAACGAACGAAAACGAAACGAAACGAATTGTATCATTTGGACATATGAAGCTTAGGTCCGATTTGGAACTTTTGGCTTTATAGTGACATCCCTGGTATTCCGAGAACTCGCTGACAGAATGTTCACTTCGACGACTCGTCGATTGGAATTTTCAATACATCTATGCAAGGTGCGGCACAGCAAGCTTGAAATCAGCAGCTGCATGTAAACGAATTATGAACTAAATCTAAAGTAATAGGTGGTGCAATTTCTAGTTTGTGCTTAGTTTTCACTGCCTAGGACTGATTAGTTTAGCTGCTGCCATGAAACGGAATGCGCGAGACTATTATATGTAGACGACCTCTGCACTGAATCAAAGTTAGACTTCTTGATTTTAACATTCGAAATTTTAGCTCAAAGGTGGACCTCAAGAGCGTGGGTATAAAGATTGATGTTTATGCCAAAAGAAACATAATTAGTAAACACCTCATCTTCAGCGTGCGTGAGTGTGACGGATAGTCGGAAAGTATTAGTTGGGAAACCGCTTGGACGAAGGAGGCCAATTCCGACGGTGAACAAACCGAAAACTTTAGAGGCTTCCTTTGCTAGCCTGCTCCCTTTCACCGCGCACACAACCGCAGTTGTCAACAAAGTACAGAGCCGTAACAAGGTGCTCGCCGACAGCACCTGAGGAAAAGGCAAAGAAACGTTGCTGGCAACATACAAGGCTATTGGCCGGCCGATTCTAAACTATGCTGCCGCCCGTTTGGTCGCCGGGGACTAGTTGGACGCAGTGGACGAAGAAACAGACTTGTCAGAACGTCGCACCTACACAGTGAGGCCCAAATGCTTCCCTGGGTAGCTACAGACATGAACACCACAAAACACCCTTTCTAGAGGGGGAGCCTCCGTCCAGGCACGTCAGGGCGCACCTATTTGTTTACAAGCCTATCAATGCCGTGATCGGAGCTCAATCACCACCTGTATCAGACATGGAGCTTCAATTGCAAAGAGAGACCCGCATTACCCTGGCCCAGTTAGGGTTTGGATACTGTAGCCGCCTCAACAGCTACCTTGTCCAGACTCGGCCCCAATATCCCCAATAAGTGTGTGGCATGTGGACACTTCCCGCAAGACACCAGCCATTTTCAAATGCCAGCTCAGTCCCACCCAAATAACACCTCTGCCCCTTTGGTCCGACTCTGTTGAAACCGCCCGTTTCTCGGTCCTATCCTTAGTTAAGCTCGACGGCAATGATTGCTGGATAAACCGAAGCAGGCGGGGCTTAGCAGTTGCGCTACAATAATAACAACAACAAAAATAACTATTTAATAGCGCAAAGCGGCTTGAAAATCGGTCCTTGAATCTGAAGAAAGTGAAATACACGGGGAAAACTTGGGTTGGGGATATTGTCCAGAGACCGTGTTCGAATGGTTTGGGGATGCTGATCAAAAAGAGCTGAGAATGACTCTAATATGGAAACGGTAAATTGAGTTTGAAAGGGGAATAATTTTAGGTGGACAAAAGTTGGGCAAGCTTTTTAGCCGTATTAGCCTGAATGATGGCCTTCAAAGTAAATCATGGTTCGCCTGGTAAGAAGAAGCTTAAGAAGAGACTTAAGAAAGGATTATTGGAAGCAATTGTCCTACTACAAATGTCGTGGTTCTAGCTCTAATTAAAAAACACTTAGTCTGAAAATCACAATCAATAAGGAATTGNCGTATTAGCCTGAATGATGGCCTTCAAAGTAAATCATGGTTCGCCTGGTAAGAAGAAGCTTAAGAAGAGACTTAAGAAAGGATTATTGGAAGCAATTGTCCTACTACAAATGTCGTGGTTCTAGCTCTAATTAAAAAACACTTAGTCTGAAAATCACAATCAATAAGTCTTATAGCGCTGAAGTTGTTGAAATTCAGCGATGAAGGTATGGGACAAAAGTTTCTCTCTTTTAAATTCCAAAACCTTTACTCTACGTTCGGTAGACAGCATTTCCCCTCTATTTTCATTTCACAACTCAGCTTTTCTTGATTTTCCAACGCAATTATCGAAATTAGTAGTTTAAATTTTTAGAAATATCAAAAAAAAAAATAAATAAAAATAAGTCCAACGATAACTGTTTAATATAATTATTTGTAATTAGAGGGTAAATACTTTTTTCCATAAAATCGAATGATACTCAATAAAGCAATAGCATATCCTATGAGGTCAAATCCGGCCATATATTGGGCGGCGGCAAATTGCGTGTCTACGCGGCGGGTGGCTAAAATTCGTGTGCCACTCTCGTTCACTTCTGTCATTGGTCGCATGTTTTGACACGCAGTCAGTCGCATAGTTTAACAGTTCAACGGTTTTTAAGGCTTTTTTTGAAAGAGAGTGGGAGTGAAAGATCGAAAGCTATAGGAAAAGTCGCTTAGGGTTCAGCGCGCATTTCGGTGGTAAAGCGACATACATACCCCACGACTTGGGGCGTAGCATTTAGCGGCTAGTGGGCGTAGGTGCTGCCACAAATGGGAAAGCAAACATATGGAGTAGAGTCTTAAATATACATACACGTGTTTGTGTGTGCGAGTACATGTATGTGGGAGGCGTGTCACCACCACCACCAATGCTGGTCACAAGAAACCGCAAACAAACGCCTAACACAAAATTAATAACGCTAGCACGCCGACGTTTTGGGAACACAGTTTTGTTTTTTTTTTTTCTTTCAGTGAGGTGAGCTCTACGCGTCCTGTGAAGCGCCACAACTGACGCTGGGCGGGAAAATGTGACAAATTAGCAGCTACGAGTTGTAATAACATAACTTATGGCAGGTTGCTTGTCAACCCAGCCTGTGCTAACCCTTTTTCGGTCGTCTTGCGGTTTTTCATTTGGACATGGCGCGACACGTTCCTTTAGTTTTCGCCTTAGCCAGCAGGCGTTTTTTCCGCCTGTGGCGCGTGAAAAATTACACAACCATTGCCACATGTCCAACTTATGCCCGCCGACGCGTGCGGCTATCGTGTCAAAGTTCGTGCGTTTTACGCAGCGCGCGCATGACCTTACTAGGCGCTGCTTAGTTGCGCTCGCTTGCGGCGCTTAAGGCCATGATTAACTGACTGCAAAAGGCATAGCAGAGACGAGCTTCCATATTGGATGTAATGCGCTCACGTACAGGCTAGTGTTCTGCGCCGAAATCCCGTGTCGTCTGCCTTCCCTTCCCACGCAATTGCCTTGGATCTTCCTCGCTGGCGTGTATGCAACGCAACGGGCGGTGGCGACACCATAAAAACGTATGAGCCTCCTCCCAATCGCACATTCATATCGACGTATGTACATCCACCTCCGTCTATCCACGCAAATTCGCGAAGATCAAAAGCCATGCTGGCAAATTGCCGCCAACACCGTCGCCATTGCACTGGCATCGGCGGGCGCACCGCAGCAGTCAACTTTTGCTGTTGGCGTACATCAATAAATAAATTTTCGTCTGATCATTGCGGCAACAACGGCGGTAATCTCGCGCCTGTGCCAGTTGTTGCTATTTTATACACATTTTATTGGGCTATTTAATCCGAAATAGCGAATAGTGAGTTGGAAAAAAAGCAACAGCCACAGCGCCGATCAATCGGCGATCAACAAGCAAGCCCGCGCACTAGCTGCTCGTATGCAAATCTGCACACCAACTAGCAGTCTATAGCCGGACTAACCGGATCCCAGCAAAAAGTTCGCATCATAGTCGCCGCGCGGCACAGCTTCGCAACGCTGCAAAAGCGTAGTTTATTGCCGCATTGGCGGCATACTTCAAAGCTGGCGCGAAAAGCAGGCGGAATTAGCCAAAAGACTGATTGGAAAACAAGAAGAAAACGTGGCGCATGCTGGTGGGGGTCTTGTTATGATGGTGGTGGGTCCGATGGGGCGCGCATGTAGTGCGGCGCAGGCGTTGGTTGCTCATTTCGTGGAGTGGACAAGCCGCCACTGCTCGTGCTGCTGCTGGCGTGCAGACAAATATGAATCGTTATGATCATCGCCACTGCCAATCGCCACTGTCACTTTTGCGGCGGCCCATTGGCGCAAGCGAAGGACGACAGGCAGGCAGGCAGTCAAGCAGCGAAGCGTTGCTGGTTTATCTGTGTTTGGTTTTGCGCGCTTTTCGTGCCGCATCGCCGCTTCATTGAGGATGCTGTGTGCGGCATGCGATTATTTTGGATTTTTTATTAACGCTTCATTTCGATAATCAATATAGAGCTAATTCATTGGCGAGTGGATTCCGCAAGAGGAGCTAGTGAAGAAAGTGCGCGGATAATTAATGAATAAGTAATACTTTTGCTGGAAAATCAATGAGGATGTGGATAATTTTGATATCGCACAAGTTGTAAGATACGAGTATATTTGAGTTAAGAGGGTCGACTTAAAAAAAAGAACGGTAGCACGCGGATAAAGAGACTTGNGGCGTGTATGCAACGCAACGGGCGGTGGCGACACCATAAAAACGTATGAGCCTCCTCCCAATCGCACATTCATATCGACGTATGTACATCCACCTCCGTCTATCCACGCAAATTCGCGAAGATCAAAAGCCATGCTGGCAAATTGCCGCCAACACCGTCGCCATTGCACTGGCATCGGCGGGCGCACCGCAGCAGTCAACTTTTGCTGTTGGCGTACATCAATAAATAAATTTTCGTCTGATCATTGCGGCAACAACGGCGGTAATCTCGCGCCTGTGCCAGTTGTTGCTATTTTATACACATTTTATTGCGCTATTTAATCCGAAATAGCGAATAGTGAGTTGGAAAAAAAGCAACAGCCACAGCGCCGATCAATCGGCGATCAACAAGCGAGCGCGCGCACTAGCTGCTCGTATGCAAATCTGCACACCAACTAGCAGTCTATAGCCGGACTAACCGGATCCCAGCAATAGTTCGCATCATAGTCGCCGCGCGGCACAGCTTCGCAACGCTGCGAAAGCATAGTTTATTGCCGCATTGGCGGCATACTTCAAAGCTGGCGCGAAAAGCAGGCGGAATTAGCCAAAAGACTGATTGGAAAACAAGTAGAAAACGTGGCGCATGCTGGTGGGGGTCTTGCTGTGATGGTGGTGGGTCCGATGGGGCGCGCATGTAGTGCGGCGCAGGCGTTGGTTGCTCATTTCGTGGAGTGGACAAGCCGCCACTGCTCGTGCTGCTGCTGGCGTGCAGACAAATATGAATCGTTATGATCATCGCCACTGCCAATCGCCACTGTCACTTTTGCGGCGGCCCATTGGCGCAAGCGAAGGACGACAGGCAGGCAGGCAGTCAAGCAGCGAAGCGTTGCTGGTTTATCTGTGTTTGGTTTTGCGCGCTTTTCGTGCCGCATCGCCGCTTCATTGAGGATGCTGTGTGCGGCATGCGATTATTTTGGATTTTTTATTAACGCTTCATTTCGATAATCAATATAGAGCTAATTCATTGGCGAGTGGACTCCGCAAGAGGAGCTAGTGAAGAAAGTGCGCGGATAATTAATGAATAAGTAATACTTTTGCTGGAAAATCAATGAGGATGTGGATAATTTTGATATCGCACAAGTTGCAAGATACGAGTATATTTGAGTTAGGAGGGTCGACTTAAAAAAAAGAACGGTAGCACGCGGATAATGAGACTTATGGTGTTGGTCCGACGCAATGAGTGTTTGGAAGCTGTTCATTTGCTTTCAAAAGTCGAAGCTCAAGTAAAATAAAGTTAAATACGTACCTCTTTCTATAAGTAAAAAGAGTACGTTAATTTTACATAAAACTTCTAATTTCGAATATTCGAACTTGTCTGCAATAAACTCTAGGCACATTTGTGTCGTCCCAAGGAACACCTTTAGACAAAGTACCTTAAAAACCGCGGNTAATTTTACATAAAACTTCTAATTTCGAATATTCGAACTTGTCTGCAATAATCTCTAGGCACATTTGTGTCGTCCCAAGGAACACTTTTAGACAAAGTACCTTAAAAACCGCGGTTTTTAAAAGATGTTCGAAAATTCGAACATAAGCAATAAAGCACGTCAATCGATGTTTTAGAATGCGTACAGGATAACGCCGCAAAATAACGTAACAAGGGTTCTTTCAAAACATGTTCGAAAATTCGAACATAGGCAATAAAGCATTTCAAACGATATTTTAGACAACTTTGATAGGCGCTCAAGTATTCAGAGTTTGCAATAGAAATGAAAGGGCAAATTTTATGTGGCTACAGTTTCAAACGATTTTTTAAATAATATTTAAATGAAGGTAAATACATACATAATATGTATGTAACCAAGCGATGATTTTTAAAGGTTTCTCCGCTTAAATACACTACAAATACACTGGTTTTCTTATAAAAAATTAAATAAACGTCAAATTTACAAAACCGAATCTTTGTTCGAAAATTCGAACTTCAGCTTGATAGTCTTAAAATACATTTTCGTAACTTCTAGGCACTCCATTATGCAAAATAACTTGAAAAAAGAAAATTTTAAACATGTTCGAAAATTCGAACATAAGCAATTTTTTTCATTTATGGACTGTGCCACAATTATAGAATATTGGCGAGTAGTTCTAGCTACCGAACTTTATATAACGATTACTTTAGTACGTACTGATTTTTGAGGTCACTTATCAGTTCAGACTGATCAGTTCAAGATCTCTTTCTACGACCACCGATTACCGAATCCTCCCCGCAGCATGAAGCGCTTGCCATAGAAAAAGGAACACAGTCAGCAACACGCAACACCGCACGCAGTCAATCCACTTCCATGGACTGCCTCAGCGCGCCAGCATCAGCATAAATATCGATTTGTAATGACAGTTATCATCGAATAAATGGCTGCCGCTGCCACTAAACGCACTAAAGCTGTATGTATGCATGCGGCGTGTGGGGCAAAAAGCCAGTGGCGGTTTAATAGACAAGCGGATTTTTTCCAATATTTTTTTTTGCTCGTTTTCAATTTTCTTTTTTTTGGCGTTTTTGCCACACAATTGCTACTTTTGTTTGCTGTTGCTGTACACATTTTTTAAACGCTTAGCAATAAATAAACTTCACTTACAACAAAAGCTACAACAGCTAACATAAGCAACGCGTTGTTAGCGCGAAAACGTTTGAAGTTTGCCGACAAACATGGCGCCGTTCAGAGGCGGCGATTGATGAGCGAACTGCTTTTTGTTGCGAAATGGCGGATGAGTAGATAGAAAATAATGTGTGAAAAATCTTAAAAAATTTAAAACAAAAAAAAAATGCTTTAATTTAAAAAAATGTATCTTCAATCACTTGCTAATATTTCGTTACTCAAAATTAAAATAAATATATATGTATGTGTTAATATATGAAATTTAATTAATAATTAATAATGCAGTGATGTTTAAATGAGCCGATAAAAATTTCTCTCAATCTGAAATTCACGCGTTTACAAAACAAAAAATATTTGGAATATATTTTAATTTTGCTGCAACCGATTTCTTTTTGAAATGTCATAAAAAAAATTAAGAATTGAAAAATCTCACTATGACGTTTTTAAAACAAATTTTCAAAAATTTTTTAACTTTATTAAATTTTAAAACTACCTAAGTTTAAACATTTTGTACTTTTGCGCCAGCTTTTAAGCAGCTTCGTTACTTATTCATTATTTCACTTATTTACTTAAACTTTTGACTTTTTGTCAATTTTATTGTGGCTTTTTTATTATTTTAGATTTTAAGTCTTTCTTTCCGCAAATTTTACATTCTTTCATTTTTGCTTGTAACTCTTCTTTTCAAATTGCAGAAAATTTCAAATTGAGAAATATCTTTATTTTTTACCAAACTTGCTTTTTTTGTTGTAAGGCGGCCATTTTCTGTTTTCAACATCGAAAATAACTCGACTTTTTAACGCTCTTTTTTTCTGATTTTTTTTTTGTCATGAAATTTTCGGTAAACAGAGAAGACGTACAGTACTTACAAATCCATGTTTATCACTAATATTGTTGGTCAATTTTAATTTGTGAAATGAGACGACCTTCTGCATCCACTGTTCGCCGGTTGTTGGCGAATCGGGGTGGATGTACATGCGTTTTGGCATTTCTGGATCCGCTTTGCCGGCGATCATCCAACGGCTGAAAGAGAGAAGGTGATGGATGCAATAATTTCATTTTTTGTAGAAGTTTTTGGTGTAATGAAAAAAATGTGAAAAAAGAGCTATTGAAAATTTTTATCAGATAAGGTACGAGAACAATTTATTAAGACAGATTTCTGTTAAGGAAACTTGGAAATAAATTAAAAAAAAATTAAATGGTTGCCACTTAGGTTTTCAAAACACGATTTAAAAAAGTGTTTACGTATGTAATTTTATAGGCAAATTTATGTACAAATATTTTAAATTAAATTCATTGTTGATTGAGTCAAGCTATTATAAAAATTTTTAGATAATGAAGTTAAATTTTTTATAAATATATTTAAAAATTCCGATTTTTGTGTTGGCATGATTCAGATTTTTTATTTAAACCTTTAAGAACATTCGACTAATGTACATATTTGTGCCGAAATTCAATTAAAAAAAAAAAATATTTCTGAAAAAAAAATAGTTTTGGCGCACAATTTCTTAATACTCGATTTTATTAAATAATCCAAATTTTCTGATAAATTTTAAATAAAAAAATTGTTTTTTTTTTTAATTCAGATGTAGAAGGTAAAAAAAAATATTCAAACACAAATTTGCAAAAACATTTAAAAGTTTGCACGTTATTTCTCCCCGCGCGATTTTTTTTTTAATAATCACTGCATATAATTTTATTTTATACAAAAGTTTTCACTGAAAAAAAATTATTAAAAAGGGGTAAAAAGTAACACTCACCTATTATGAAACTTGTAACGGTAATCGTCCGCAGCGACTATGTCCAAGAGCAAAATATATTTCGCCTTGGCGTCCAGGCCCGATACGCGAAATTTCATTTGAGGAAACATTTGCCTGAAAAAAAGAAAAAAGAAAAATGTGTTAAAAATTTTAAATCAGAACATATTATGTATTTTTGTACAATTTTTAAGAAATTTCGTAACCACAAAAAATTGTTGGAACTATAGTCAAAAGAAATATTTAAATAATCTTTAAAAAAAAATTTCCTACAGCAAAAGCAATAAACAATCATTTTCCCTACCAATCTGCATTTCTCCAACATAACTCGACCACCAAATGCTCATTCAATTTACTTTTTAATATTTTTTATTCCATTTTCGAAAATTTCTCTTACCGCTCATCAAATGGCGCCTGCTTGTGGCGCCACCGCACACCAGTCAAATTTACAAATTTTCGCCAAAGACGCCAACGACGTTTATTTCTTGCTTGCAGCAAACTAAATTGAAATTTGTCGTGGTCGAGGCCGAAGCTGCAACCGCAGCAAAAGCGACAGCAACAAAAGAGATGAAGAAAAAGTTGCAAACTCGAAAATTGCCACCACATACTAAAAAGGCAGCAACAACAATCACTTTATAGACTTTGCTGCTGCCCCAACAACCAGAGTCATGCCACAGAATATGAAGCATTGGAAAGCCAGCCAAATGCTCCAACGCCAGCGGTCATTATGTGGGCTGATCGCGCTAATATTGCAGCTTTGTGGCTGATGTACATATGTATGTATATGCTACATGTACATTTGTAGCTGTGTGACCACTGCAGGCACTCTACGTCCGAAAAACCAACAAACCATTAAATCCAACAGCAAACATTTTTATTTAGGCTGCATGTTGCAAGTTCATCATAAAGGGCCACACAGCAGTATGCACACTCACTTACGTTCCAAAGGGTATTCTGGAAGGAAGGTGTGTATGTATGTGTGTGTGTACCCTGCGTTCGCTGGTGTGCTGTGCGGACTAGCGCTTGCTCTCGCCCATTTACAACAAATATGAAAATTATAACTTTAGGCAGCAATCACTCAATCTGTGCAGTAAGCAGCAGCCGCAGCAGCAGCAATGGCAACAACAATGAGTGTAGTTAATAACCATCAAAGGGAAATTACACGCAGAAAAAAATGAATGTGAGATTTGGATCAAAAAATGTGAAAGGAAAAATTCAAAAATAAAAAATTAATATATGAAAAGTAAAAAAAATTTCGAAATAAATTTAGTAGGAAAATGTATATGGGATCGCTTTGAAGATTTGTTTTAAGATGTTTTTTTTTTATTTTAAAACTTATAACATTGAATTAAATTTTTTATTGTTTAAAATATTTATTTTAATTTTTTGGCTCCAACTCGACAGGTTGAAATTAAATCAAAAATTTTCAATACTGAAATATGTAAACAAAAGTCAAATATCGGCGTAATTATTTATTTCTTAATTAATGTTCCCAGTCTATAAAAATACGGTTTGTCAATAAAACTTTCCAAACTCAATTTTTATGGTCCCTAAATATTTTAAGTTTCTAGGAAATTTCATACAATAAAATGCCTCAGTTTTTTCATGGTTTCTAAAATTTTGAGAAACATATCTTAAGATAGATACTTATATAGCTTAAAAATTAAGAAAAAATCAAATGGACAATACACCACCGTTTTTTTTTCAAGGAATACCAGTACAAAAAAAAATGCAAAAGTTTGTGATAAAAGAAACATAGGAGCTAAATTTTTCTTTTTTTATTCTTTCGAGACCTAACTACGCATTTTGCCTTATTAATAAAATTCAAAAAATTTTAGTATGTGATTTTTTTTTAATATTTCTTTAAAAAATAAACAGACATGTAAGCTCACTTAAAATTTTTAGAAGCAGGTCTTATAAAATATGTATGTATGTAATTTGAAAAACTAAAAAAACTAATTGTAATATTGGGAAGTTAAAAATTAAAAATATTATGGATCGAAACATATGTATGTAGGTACATATACACACAAATATTTGTTTTTCATTTTCTAAATTAATATTTGTATTGGTAAAACCAAACACGTATTAAAAAAAAATAAAAAAAAATTATCTAAAATATTTTGAGAAAAAAATTTTGCAAAAATATTTTTTTATTAAAATTCTATATATATTTTTATATATGCTTTTTTAAAATTAGTTTTTATTTTGAAATAAATTATTTTTATGCTGCCACAATTCGAAGCACCTGTTTTTTTTTTTTTTTTGAAGATATTTGCTGCGCTGTTTTTGCCATAAAAGAGTCTGCTTTCACTAATTATTTGCCACTCACCACATGTGTTATTAATCACATACTTTAACTTTCGCAGAACTTTTAGGCTATCGATATTTAAATACCGCTTTCAAAAAATTCTTTGCTAGAATGCAAACAAAAAACTTAAAATTGCATTTAATAAAAAAAAACTGAAAAACTGTACGCCAAACAGCATAATTCAAGTTATTGAAAGCTGAAATTTATGTGGGCTGACATTATTTGTTTTTCAGCACAGGCAGCAGGAGCAACAAATCAAATGCAGCCACGACCAAAAAAAAAATAATAAAAATGGAAAACAGCAACAACAATAAAGCTTTCGTAGCAGCAGTCGCCGAGCAGCATCATTCATTGCCCAACAACTCATTCATAATCATCAACCTCATCACCCTCAGCAGCAAACGGCCAGCAAATAAGCAAGAACTGCCACCACCACTAACAACAGCAACAACAATAATCACATGCAAGCGCATAAATCTGCGTCCCATCGATCGTCAACTGGGCGGGCCGCTTGCGACGCGCTGTAGCGCCAGTTAACCAGGCACTCGGCCAACCTAGTTACCGTTCATAATGATGCTGATGATGAGGGCCATCATCGTCGCCATCCTCATCCACGTGGTGTTTGTTGTCGTTGTTAATGTTGTTGTCCCCCTTCTTGTTTTTGTTGCCGTTGTCATCATTTGTGCTGCACGCGCAGTTAGTTCGTTAAATTTGATTCATGAGTCTGGCGCTCGATCGCCACAAAAGCGTTGATGTCTGTTGGCTTCTTTGTCCATTCCCGTTGATGCTGCTGTGGGTCCATTTCTATGTCTGTCCAATAGTCTGTCTGCCTGTCGCACTGAGTGACTGGCTGTTCGTCGTACTGTATCGTTGAGCGAGCTAACTGGCTACAGTTCGTGCTAGTTTTGGCCCTTTTTTTTTTGTGCCGTGGGCGATTTTCGACTTTGGTCTGTATCTTCATTTCGAACGGTGGACGCACTGTTCTTCTGCTTTTACACAGCGAGAAAAATTGCGGTTGTTCTAAGTTTTGAAAGTAAAATTGACCAGTTGGTAACTCGAACATTCTTCGACTTTGGTTGGTTTAAGAGGCAAAGATCGCCATGCGATCAGTTCAATGTTCTAATCTGTAGCACGTTAACTTTATCACATTCCCTCTGGGTTACGATCTTTCTGGAATGTTTAGCGATCTTGAACTTATCAACTATTATCTAACTTCCACAGGCATTTTAGTATTTCGAGGAGCTTAAACCGCCTTTTTCGGGTATCTAAAGCTTATTAGGTTTTAAATATCAAGGCGCGCTTGCCTTATGGGTGTTCCAATCAAGACTAATTAGCTACATGCGCACTTTTAAATTTCATTTTGATATACGATCTTTTTGAATCACTTAAACATCTAGCAAACTTCACCGGCATTGCGATTGCGATCAGCTCGCGATCACTTCCATGTCCTGTCATTCCAAATTTATTAAATTTACCCTTATGATCTTGTTCCACACAAACTATCATCTAGCGATCATGACAATGACGTTTGGGATCTGAAATTGATGCGAACTTTTGACTTTTAAGGAGATCAAGTTACCTTTGCGAACTCTGGAGCTCGACATCAAATTGTGTTCACTTCGATAACCTATCACCTATAGCTCATTAGCTTCAACTTGACTTTCACTTGTCTTTGACTATGGATCTTGGCCGATCATACGGTCATCAATTGATGCTTTCTTCGGATTAGGAAAGTCTGCAAACGAAGATCACCACGCGATCATTTCATAGATCAACCAGTCACAGTTTATTAACTGCATCGAATACGGACGGATCGTGTGATCATCTGCCGATCTTTGACAATTTTTAAAGGATCGTATGATCAACGCGTGATCTTAGTTGATATTAAGGGGAATATGATCTTTTTTTTTATGAATTAGAAAAAGAGGATATCAACCTGCAATCAGTATATTGAGCTATAAATTTAAGTTATTCTACACTAAAACTGTAATTTTCCCTTGACTTTTTCTAGCCATAAATGATAGAATCGTTGTAGATCATTGGATCACGTATCGATTTTATAACCACTATATGCTATGCCTTCGACATGATTACTCGAAGCTGTTCGATTTTTTTTTTGGCTTAACCTTAAAAAATGTACGGATATTAGAGGTGACATTTTTTAAGATCATTAGAGCTTGCGGCGTGCCGAACATGACACGACTTTGGTAAAATATTTCTGTTTGAATGGTAAACACGTTAAGCGATCACCTAAAGTGTGTTTCGAACCAGTCGAATAAGCACCTCTTCACTTTCGACACCAGTCGTAAGATCGCTGCGGATCATTAAGCGATCTTCAAGCGATCTCAGGTAGCCTATCGATCAAGCTTAAGTTTCGCCTGCTTTTTGCATAATTCCAGCCAGCAATGGTGGGTTCATCGAAAATCACTTTTTTGGTGGAATCTGAGTCAATTTGGACAATTAGAATTCGACCTCTTCATTTGTCTATCACTTGGAACTTGATTTATGTTGCTGTTATTCGTGTACTCTTTGTACTACAGTGAGTGGTGTAATCTCCAGCTGGTGTTGGTTGACCAGCGCATGCTTTACATTATCGCCTAACGCTCGCAAGTTTTCTTCTAGAAGTGATCGTGGAAATGTATTTGTGATCTTATAAATAAAATCTATTGTCTACAACAACTTGTTTCTACTTTCAAATTTATTTTTCTTCATTTTTTATTTTTTCTGGACTTCTTTTTTCGAAATTCCCTCTGCCGATCTATGTTAACTGGCCACGGCGCCGCACAAATTTCATACGAAAACGAGGAATTCATCAAAAATGCGCAAACATAAGCACTACACCTACTTGTATTGAAATCGTTGCTGCTCTTGCTGATTTTTTTGTTGGTTGTTGCAATTTCGAGAGCCACCAAAATACCAGCAAAACAATGTATGTTAGCGCGCGAAACAAGAAGCTCCGAGCACCTACAGCGGAGTGCAACATAAACAGTCGCTTACAGAGCAAAATTGTAGCGAAATTGTTAAGGCCGCCGATGCGGAGAAGACTACGCCACCGCCACAGCGCAGGCAACAGCAACAAGAATGCCAATAAAGAGGCGCCTCTGAGTTTATGTTTTTATGGATTTTTTATTTTTTTGTAAATTTTTTTTTTCTTTTTTATTGATTTGTTGCCTTTGCCACACATTCAAAAGCTCGTCTTGTTGATGGCTTGTTAACAAGCTGCGAATTGTTTTTTGTTGTTCTTTGAATTTCTACGGCTGGCCTTGCGTGTTGCACGTTTCAATTGTCCTGACGGGCGTCTGACTGACCGGGCAGACAGCCGATTTTTTTTTGTTGTAGCGCATTTTCGCTAACATTTTTATTGTCTCCTCCTTTTTTGTAGGTGGATGTGTGTGCGCACACCTTTAATATGTTTTCTACTCCTTCTCGATACATCTACCAAATATGACATCATTCGTCGCACAATTTCGTCGCATTTGCAACACATTCAGCGCGAGAGAAAGACAAGCGTTGCAAGAATGTTGCCGTTTGTGGCATTTCCACTTTTTTTTCGGCGCGCGTTTTCGGTCAGCTTTTTGAAACGAACACATGAGTAATGAATTCGAAATGCCAAAATAGAATTTTTGCGTCGCATTTATAAATATTCATTTAAAATTGAAGATTTTCGGAAAAAAATAGAAGAAAAGAATTATCAAAGTCAGGCATTGCATATTAATTTTGCAATTGTGTATTAGTTTTGGAATTATGTATATAAAACAAAAAGTACATTTCAGACCACAAAAGACTCAAGAGCAAACAAATATTTCACATGAAATCGCAAGTAAAAAAAAAATTTTAAATTATAGAATTGCAATATTTTAAAATTAATTTACGTTTCGTCCCTCTACCTCGGCTGCTTTCGACACCGCTTATTGCGCGCGATCATTCATCTTAATTCTGCTTCATAAAGGCATAAAACAAAAACTAATATTTCTCGCCGCTTCAAATGCCAGTCACGTGCTTGAGCGCGTCCTGTCTGCTTATGTGTTGTAGTTAAATGCACGCCGATGAATACATGCAACAAACCAACCATCATTGCATACCAAATGTGTGAGAATTCACCACAGCATGGTAGGTGGTGTCGCCAAATTGCTGAGAAGTGACCCAAGCGGAAATGACAAGGCTGTTTGTGGAGCGACTTAAAAAACTCAAAAAATTATAAGCACGGAAACTGCGCATGCATGACATTATCGCTGACATGTCATGCAAGAGGTGAGCGTTAAGCAAAAAATTTTAAATTTCGAACTCAAAAACCTTTGTTTACATGCTTTGTAATAAAGGTTTGAATTTTTAAAATCTGTATACTACAAAACTTTGGCACTCAAAAATTTTAGACTTTCGAAAGCTATAAACTTCGTTTTCTGGCTTTCTGACTACTACTAAAAAAATCGTTCATACATGACAATATCGGTGACATGTCATGGAAATCTTCGCACTTAAAATATTTTCTTCTGCCACTTTATGGGAAAATTTTAATTGTTGATTCTCTTCGAAGCAAATTACGCGTGCATGTGTTTTTATTAAAAAATATACATTTTGGAAGAGTAAAACATTTATTTCTGCGCTTTTCTTACAGATTTCTCAACCACCTACATTATCATATATTTTTTCCATCGTAAATTTACGGTCAGCTGACATTTTCGGTGACAAGTCATGCATGACGTGAATTGTTAGTGAAGAATAGAAAGTTCCGAACGCTCACATGTCTTGCATGCTATCCTCTATAACTACTCATCTTCTTCTTCCATCTTCCTCATTTCCTACTGACCTCACGCACGCTCAATTACCATTTATATACACACATACTCTCGAATAGCGCTCGCAACACGCAACCCCAAAGCTACACTAATTTCAAATCACAACCAATTCCAACGCGCTTTCAATGCCACAATCCACAATCCGCCCAACGATCCTTTTTTCAGTCGAGCAACCAACCTACGCATACCTCATCGGCCCGTCATAATTGTCTAAACATTCATCATGCCTTTGCTTAGTAGCCAACCATTATTACTATGTATCGCTAGTCATATTTTTGCACAGCGCATTTTATTTATTTGACCATCTTTTTTGTAAATCAAAAGTGACATTGAAATTCCTTACCACCTGATGCGACTGTATTTGCGCGCTAAGACCACCTACGTTTGACGTTTGTCTAAATAGCTAGGCGGTTGACGAGCGCGGTGACAGCACAGCGCGGGAAAATAGTGGCAGTGGAGTTTTGATGGACTGCCAGGAGGAAATTCAGCTACTGAAGAATTATTAAAAACAGAAAGAGTAGAGAAATTTTGCGTCTGGAAGGTAGTTATTTCAATGGGATTTTGGAAAATCTGTACTTCTGTTGGTTGAGATCACTTTCCAAAGCGATCGTTGCGATCACTCGATCACTTGTCAAAACTGTTTTACTAAGTCATATAAATAATCTGCTCAAGCTTTTCTGGAGCTTATTTCAACCCTTAGCTCAAGAATCCCGCCAGCGATCTTGCTACGGAGCTAGTGAACGTTATGCAAAATAATTTTATAGACAAACTCAAAGATCGATTCTACGCTCTCAACATGAGCTTCATACTCGAGTTTAACGTTCTTTCCACGAACTCTTCAGGCTTAAAAAAAAACTTATTTGGTCGGGCTGAAGAATGCAGCCAACGACAAGAGAAGAATATTTTAAGCCCAAGCTCAAAGATTTGGCAAACGATCTTGGCACAAACTTTTTGGGATTTTCAACCAAAAATTTATGGCCGAAGTTAAAGATTACTTTGTGTACAAACTAGTAGATCATGTTCCGAACTCTTAGGACTTTTTAAATGCGCATTTTGTGGCTGAGCTCGTAGTTGACGATCTTGCCGTCGTTAGTTGGCGATCTTGCCGCTTGATTCAGAAACGTTCCGGTTGGTCGTTATAGTGATCTTGAAGATCTCTGAAACTCAGCAATCGACGTTTTCATTGAACTCACTCATATATTTCATCTATTTATTTTAAGGTGCTATCAGGTTCAATTAATTATTCGCTTTATTGACAAATGTTACTGTGATCTGGAAGATCGCTTAGAACTTTCAATGACTGATATTTTTATTGATCTTTAAAACTCTTTAGCTTCAGGTATCACAATAAGTATTTAGAAGGCGGTCTTACCGAGTTCTTCTCACAATTTCCAGGAACTATCCCAAGCTCAGTGGAATGCTGGCTTCATAGTCGAGCATACTGGTCACAAACGGTTCATTAAAGATATGTCTGTAAATATTTTTAAAGATTGTCTTAAGACAATCTTTCATCTCTTGTTCTACTAAGACCTCCGACTGCAGACGATGCAAGAGGTTTTTAAAGCTCATTTTCATAACAGATGACACAGCTATGTCTAAATTCACAGGATCAAGATCTGCCAAACCTATATGATGATTACCATGTAGAAAATTTAGTAAATCTCGTAAATTATTTTTCAAAATCCTTTGAACAGCTCAGGTTCTTAAAAATTTATTAGAAGTTATCAGTCATTGATCTAGCTAAAAACTTTTACAAACCGTCAAATCTAGAAATGTTTGCAATTCAGATTGTGGGCGATTTCCTCGATCCTCCCAAGTTTTGTAGTTAAATTGTAGGCAAATTTAGTGCATCTCTCCAAGGTTTTCAAGTATAGCAAGCATGTAGCCACTTGACAGAATATCTAATTGATTTTTTAGTTGATATCTGGGATACTATAGATCATGCAGGATACTCCACGTGACGATCTTTTTCGTTAGTACAAATCTACCGAAATCTGTCAAAAAAAAAAACCTACAGCCTATTAACAAACCGCTCCAAGGTGGTCTCTCAATAGATCACTCACTTTGTAAACGATCTTGCTGATCGCACACTTTACCTCAAACTCTCCCAAAACCTACGAAAAACTATTTAAACACCTGTTTCTGAGCCAACCGCAGCCTGCGCAAACATCAGCTCAATTTATACTCAACAACGTGCGCTGAAATGAAGCGATCAATCAATTTGAGCGCCGAAAATAACAGGAATGCAACTTGTAACCCTCCAAGTTTTTGTGTGGCTTAGCNATTTATGTTTTCTACCTTTGTACCTACCGTTTACCGAATTGCACCTGCCGTTCCCACAAAATAAATACCAAAAATAAAAATAAAATAAAATAAAAATGAATAAAATCGTTGCACTTGTTGAAAGCAAATATTTAGTTTTTTTTTCTCGTATTGCTCTTTGTAATTCACTCAAGAGTTTGTCAACAACACCAAACGCTGGCCGTCGAAGCTGATGTTGTTGATCAGAGGCGCTGCTGGTGCTTTAGGTTAAACCAACGATCGATCGTTCGATGCGATCAGCCGCTCATCAACGGTCACTTGCGGGGCAGAAAATACAGGCAGACAGACCAAAAAAGTGCTCAGCATATTGCAGGCAGTTAATGGAAGTTAGCGCTGACAGTTAGTGTAGGTCAAATGTGATTGCTGATC
>NW_016159212.1:76089-93422 GCF_001687245.7 Rhagoletis zephyria
GTGTTCGGCGACGTAGTGTATGGCGTGGCACAGACGCTTTGGGGCGGAAATGCGCCGACACCTTTGCCGTTGACCGCACATTAATACTAATTAATGTCAATAGTAATAAAACAAATGCTATGCATAAGTAAAAAACAACAACAATAATAAACATTTATATGTGCACAACAGCAGAACAGCACTAAAAAATCGGTAATAAAAATTAAATAAAACTAAAATTATTCAAAAAAAAAGCATCAGCATGTAATAAAATAAAATTGTTATATGAGCATTGTAGCGCGCTTCACTTACACACATACATATGTACATACATTCGAGGTGCCACATAAAAGAACAACAATTGAAAATTAATTCGACAACGTTGCATGAATAATTGTGCGCGTTGCGGAAAATCCCAACGTCGGGAAGCGAACAAAAAATGCGCGGCCGCGGGACGGGTACATAAAATAATTTGCACAAACAATCGACAGCTGCATGTGCGCTGTGTGGCATAGTGAGTAGATGTACTCGTACGTGCAACACATGCGCGCAATGCCACAAGCAACAACTGTTGTAATTAAAATAACAACAAGTTGTAAATTTTTATAAATTTATGCAGTTGTGCACAGATATTTTTTATTTTATTCTTTTTTTTTCTTTTGATTTTTTCTTTGCAACATTGTTGCAAGCGAGTATGTAATAAGAAATATTTTAAAATTTTGAAAATTTGTTGGAAATGCAATTAGTACACGCAGTTTGCGGCGGCGAATTGGCTTTATTACACAAATTTTTTGTTAGTCGTGTATAGTTGTTGTTGCCGCCACATAGTGTTGACTTCATTTATCTGTTGTTTGCTTCGATTTTTCTATTTTACACTATGCAACAAAGTGTGCAGCGCGCGAGAATCCGAAGTGCTTCGAGGTAATTAAAATGCGCTCAAGAGCAAGAATAACAACAATAACAACCCTCACTACTACTTATGTACATAAAACAATCAAATCATAAATGTGCAAGCGCTGCGAAAAAGTTAATGGAACAAAAATCACCGTTAGACCGTTTTTAAAGTATAAATTTGCTATTGTTGCTGAATTGGTTGTTGTTGTTGTTGTTGTTGTTGGTGTTGTCATGCACTTGAAAGTCATTTGCGCGCTCGCGGCAAGTACCACACAAGTGCAGACAACAATTATTGTTTTAATAAAATTCGTAGAAGCAATAGCAAGTTGTTGTTGCAATTGTTATTCTAGCTACTCCCGCCACAGCGCTGCTCTCACGAAACGCCTGCGAATACCTTCAAACATACACATATATTTAGTATGTAAGTATCTACATACGTTTGTAGAACCGCCTCAACAATTGCCAACACTTTTGTGCCAACAAGCCCTGGGTGCGATAATTGTTGCAAATAGCAAAGTAGCCACTAGCATACACACACACACACACACCTGCACTTTCATTGCATATATGTACATATATGTATATACATACATGCATACATATGTACGAATGACGGACAGACAGTCGGCTAAAAAGACAGCAAAGCGGACAGGCTGTGGCATGTAGAGTGACAGTGGCTGGCTGAGAGGGGGAGACTTGACCATTGACGGACAGCTGTATGTGTTTTAATGGCGCGTCAACGGGGAAGAGAAGACCACATACATATGTATACGTATATACACATCTATGTACATATAGCAAGTAATACGGCTGGCGGGCTTACGAACAGTTAATAGACAGCCCGGCACATTGCCAAGGCGGTAGAGGAGTTTGACAGGCGCGTTAACGGATATTTTTCGTGTTCAATCTATTTTTTAGAAAAATTTAATTTTTTGAATTGTTGACAATTCTAATTTTATTTTATCGCCAAAATTCACTTTTCTTAGTATCAAAATTTGTTTGCCAATAATTTTAATTTTTTTTTTAATTTCAAAGTTTTTTAATTTTTCTTTAATACTCAAACTCTCCTTTGAAAAAAATCGGGTCATAAAATTACCATGTGTATTTAGTTTATTTTGGCGCCATTGATTCGCCAACAGTTAGCGAGTGGCGAAACGAACGAACTCAATGAGGTGCCTACAATTAAAATATGTATTAGAAAATACAATCCACTAAGTTTTTTTTTAATAACTTTTAAATTCATGCACTGGAAACAGGTAGCGAGGGAAAAAATGTTAAAATTGTATTTGAAAAGAAAATTGAGCTTGAAATCGCTTTGATTCACAAAATAGCCCAAACAGAGTTTAAGTGTTGTTTCCAAAGTTTTTAAATTTTTCATTTTATTTTCTTATAGACATACAAATTTTTATGTTTTTCCGTTTATAATTTTACTTTTTCATTTAAAACTTTGTTCAATTTTTTTTTAATTTTCTCTGTTTAAATTTTTCTAATAAATTTATTTTTGTTATTCTACTACTTTTATTTTTAAATTTAGATACTATTTAAATTTTTAACGTATTTTTTATAATTTTTTAATTATTTAAGGATGTTTTTTTTATTTCTGTTCAATTCTGCATTTTTATATATTTTAAATCTTTTTCTAGCATTAAGAATTTTAAGGTTTTTACTTTTGATTTAATTGTTTTTTAATATTTTTTTTAAAGATGATTCATTTTTTTTTATTTTTTTATTTACGTATTGGAGTTTGGATTTTTGTTGACTTTGTTCTTCTACTCAAATTATAAAGTGTATTTTTTATATCAGTTTTTAGTTTTTAAAATTAGTTTTTGTCATATAAAATTTTAGTTTATCATATTCTTATATTTTTAGTTGGGTTTCAATTTTTTTTGTATACTTTCTTAGTGCCCTTGTCTCAAGTAGGTTTAAAATTTATGTGCTCTTAAAACAACATCTAAATTTAAAGGGCACCTAGATTTTAAAACCAACTCGAAAAACGGCCCTTAGCAGCGACCGAAAATAACAGTTATTTTTTTCGATGTTATAAAACTCGACGGCAAAGTATTATCGTAGAGGAAAATTATCAATGTCCCCTTGATCCCAGGACCTACTAGATAAGAATGCTAGATTCTCTTTATTTTTCGAACTTTTTGAGAAAAAGTAAAATATTAACTAAAAAATCCGGACTTTTAGTTTTGTAGTCCAATAATAACATTTAAACTTGGCCAAATATTGTTTAAGGCCGAAATAAAAGTCCTTTCCTAATAATAAACAAACTGCTTATCCAATTTAAACAAATTTGGTATCAAATAATTTGTATGTATGTTACCGCAAAACTTTGAACCACGTTAACTGATTTCGATAATTCTTTTTTCATCGGAAAGTGTGGTCCCATACTAATTTTGTTTAGATCCGATAATTTTTATTTCAAAATTGGAGTCGGTTTTGTTTTTTACTTAAAATTTTTTTTTTACTTAAATATTTTAGTCCTCTTTTATTTGATACAAAATTATTTTATTTCAAATAAAATAAAAGTCCAAAAAAACTTTTTTCTAACGACTTTAATTATAAAATTGATAAAAGTTCGGGTCCTTGCCCCTTATACAATGTTCTGACCGACAACGAAAACACCTTGAAAATGAGTTTTGGGATTGTGGGCTGAAGGCTGTTCACACCGACTGTTGGTGTTTTCGTTGATATTTCTTACATCCTTTGTTTACAGTTTTGCTGCACAAATACAAAACCAAAATACTTTTCCTTCAATTTCTTTTCATTAACAAGCTTTTACTTCCATGCTTATTTTATTTTGGTCAGCCAATTAACAATAAATCCGAAATGGCGTATTAAAGATGATAAAATATGACTTCCATTTCGATAAATAATCGAAAAAAACTAGTGCAGACACCGATTGGAATGAGTGGAACGTGAGTTTTCAAGTAGTTTTCAGCGAAAGCTTGTTTTCGTTTGACATCTTTTACATTGACGAAAATACAAGTTTTAGGTCGAAAACCAGTTTTAGCAACGAAAACATGTTTTCGATGTCGGTCAGAACATGGTATTAGTCAATTTAGTTTTTAAGTTTTTATAATTTATATAACTTTTTAATATATTTGTTTTTAATCTGCAATTTTTCTTACATGTTTTAATATTTTCTCGAATTTTATTTTAAGTAAATTTTTTTGCTCTTATTAACTTTTCATTTTTTTCTTTACGTTAGAAAATGTTAATTAACTTATTTTAAACTTATGTACTTTTAAAATTTAAATTGTTTAGTTACTTTTTAAGTTTGTAGTTCTTCACGTATTTTAAATATGTTTTATTACACCAACTTTTGATTTTATTTTTTTTTTCAAATTTATAAAAAAGCAATTGTAAACTTTTAAGAACCTTGTACAAATTTTTGTACGATTTTTTATCGATTTTTTCAATAATTGTAAATTTTTTGAAATTTAAAATTATTTTGGACTTAAATTAATATAGATATAAGATTTTCCTACATTAAGCGATTAATAGAGGTCGAAAATACACCTTTTTAATCCAAAATATTCTCAAAACTTTTTTAAGCTGGCACTTCCGTGGGTTTTTTAGTCCAAATTTCAAATGAAGCTATGTATATGAACAAGTCCGCCTGTGGGGAGAGCAACACATTCACAGAGATTATGTTATTATTTTACTGAGGTGATAGCGAAGGGAGCAGTGATCCCTGAAATACCCACTGAGAGTTTGGAGGCCCTCTTTATCTAAACTAAGAAGTTTTTAAAGCCGCTTAGCATGCCTCTACTCTGGATATGCAATAGCTCGCCTTTTTTGTTTACCCAGTTGTTGTATCCTTGTATGTGCTTTGGTCAGCGCATAAAATGTTTCCGAACCATGGAGTGCAAGTACTACGTTGCATTCATGTCTTTCATGCCGCGATACCCAGCCCAGTAGGTCTGTATTCTTGGCTCCAAAAGAGTTTTTACCTGACGCTAAACGACCTGATATACTTAATGCATTTTGAAGCATTCTAAAACATTCTAAGGCCACAAATTTCTATGGCATAAATCTCTGCATGAAAAGATGTTTGGGTAGATGCCCATTGGTAAAAATTTTTCGCTGTTTGGCTTAAATATATCAACCCTGTTTTACTATTTCCAATTTTTGATCCATCTGAATACCGCAAATCCTCATTTGGATTCCCTGTATGCCAGGGAGCGTTATTGGCAGCAGTTTAGGTTCTCCTGCTTTCAATAATTTTTTAGAGTTTTGAGGGGCAGGGTTTATTAGGTAAATTTTTCGCTATTGGAAGAAAATGGCGATTTGAAATATTTTAAATTTTTATGGAGATCTCACACTAATCAAAACTGGTGGTGATAATGTTAGCAGTTTCTCTAAAAAAAATTACCAGATATCCAAAAACACGGCCGCTTAAAAACATTACAAAAAAAGTTAAATATAAAATTTGTATGAAACGCCTTTTTTGGCTTCTGCAGGTCTCATTTTTAAACGAATTAAAATGTTCTTTTCTTGCAGCATACAAAAGACTGAAAATTGAAGATTTAAAATTTTTATTTGACAACTTTTTTTTATTTGAAAAAATTTTTTAAATTTTTCAGTATATTCAACAATTTTATAATGAGCTCGAGGCCATTTTTTAAATGAAAATTTATTGTGGAAAAGCAACAATATATATACTTAGTTTTAAAAACTTTTATTTTTATAACTTTTTATTTCAAATTCGTTAACTTTTTAACTTAAAATTTTATAACAAAAAAAAATGTTGCCCACCCACCACGCGTTTTTTTTAAGTTTAATCTAATTGTATCGTCATTTAAAATTTCTTCTCATTTTACTTGCATATCCTCCGAAATTTTTGCACGTTTATTAACATTTTTTTTGCAAACAACTTTTATTTATCTCACTTATCTTCACTTTTTTTGCACACATTTATCTACATATTTGCTTTCCTGCTTAATAATTTACTCACTTTTTTTCGCACAAACATTACTTTCATAACTAACGGCGACAATCTGTCTTTTCGCGCTGTTTAATAAAAATCTAAAAAAAATAGCACAAAATTAAAACTGCACGCAAATTAAGATAAAAAATCTCGTTTACTGTTTGTGCGCACCAAATATATTGTAATTCAAGTGAGTAAACTGTTGCAAAAATGACATTCTTGAGCAACCAAAAACCACAACACAAAATTTAAATAAAACAGCACACAAATGCTAGGAGAACTCACCGAAAGCTTATAAATTAAAATACTTCAACAAATATTTAAATATTAGCTCAACAGCTGCAAACGAGCTACGGCGGCTACACTTTCGAGTACTCGTAGAAAAAGCGAAAGTGAAGTCATCCCAACGGTAAAGCTGATAAAAACCTGGCAGCTAAAATTTTGCAAGTGCAAGATAATGCGAGCTAACAGCGAATCAGCGAAATTAATTATCTTTGCATTCAAGTACACTGACAGTAAACAACATTTCTAAGGGTTAAGCTAATTTTGCACAGGTCAACTCATTTTTTTTTGCGCGGCTGCCCAAAATTAAACTCCTTAATTGACTTGCTGCTTCGTTTATCTGGCCATGGAGATTATGTTGCTGCTAGTCAAACAGACAGCAGTTGGCCATGAACTGTGCAAATTTTTATATATTTTTTTTTGCAAATCGCTTGAGTAAATATATGCTGCCACGTTTGCTTGGGAGCGGTTTTATCTGGTTTTTTCTAGTTTGTAGCGGATTTTAGGTTAACTAGATTATGACAGTTGAGCTGCTTAGCGCCATTTTTTTCTTATCAAAAGAAAAAAGATTCAAGAAATTTATAGAAAAATGTGATCCTTAACAAAAAATTTGTCTGAATTTGCAGAGTAGTTGTAAAACAAGTCTTAACCCTTTAGAAGACAACAAAGCTTAAAAATTGATGAAGAGAGAAAATCTTCGTAAAAGAACTTTGAAAAAAAGACTCAAAAAAGAATTTTTTGAAGCAAGAAATAAAATAAGCTAATAATATATGCTCAGAGAGCACTTCTACTGTATGGACATCCATATATAACCAATAGTAAGCTTTAAAAAGCTTATCCGGTGGTCTTGATTACCCTTTTACTAGGCCAACATTGGGCTTAAAAGAATTAAAATAATCGGGCTAGCCAAGCTTTTTCAAGCTTTCAATAAATTGTATGTGGGCACAACGAGCGTGAAAACTCTCTAGTCGTTAGTGTCTGAAATAGAAATTTCTTTGATAAAATCTCAAGTAGCACACCGATGTATAACTAGGTGTAAATTTGTGAAGTTTTGTACAATTAATCAGATTTATACCGAAACTCGTAAATTTACACCAAGTTAGGCACCAGTGTGCTACTTGAGATGACGACCAAAGTATATCCAATGTAAACGCTTTTAAAAGCTTTTGTTAGATTTTACATGACACAAAGGAAAAGCTCTTTCTTTTCGCTTCGGGCTAAATTTCTAACGACTAAATTATATTCGGTGGTGGAAGCTTTTTAAAGCTTCCGGTTGATTTTATATAGTCCAAGCTCCCTTTAGCCCTTGTTGGCTTAAGTAGAGGGTTTTTTGATTCAAAATGAGTCCCGTGAGAGAAGCTTTTAAAGACTTCCGTTAGACTTTATGTAAGCAATCACGAAGTAAAAGCTCTCTCTAGTCGTTGCAGGCTTTATAAAGTCACAATTAAACGTACTATTCGGTGGTAGAAGCTTTTTAAATCTTTCATTAGATCAGGGCGCACATAGTGTAGAAGCACTTTCTAATCATTTTTGGCTTAAACAGAAACTGTTTTGATACAAATATGAGCAAAACATTTCCCGTATGAGAAGCTTTAAATAGAATTTGAACGGCCCTATGCAGAGGAAAATCTCTATCTGATCACAATGACTTTATTTAGAGACTTTCTTTGGTAAAAAAGGCAAAAGCTCGGTAGAATAGACAAGAAATCAGCGGTGAGCATTACCATGTACGCTTGCAGAACTTTTTTAAGCTTTTTTTTGTACAATTGATATGGAGAAGCACAGACTGAAATACTGTTATAGAGTTAAAGCCTAGACCTGATCTAAAAGCTCTAGGTAAGATTAGGTTATGTTAGGTTTAATTGACTGCGAGTGACAACACTAGCACACCCAGGCCCTTAGATTTTGAACCCGTTGTGATACCACGCGAACCCCTCCACTCAAACCATCGTGTGGATTTCGCGAAACCCAGAAATTTCCGTATGCCTAACTCAGCTATGTCGGTTAGGTCTTCGATAAATCCTAAACCCATGAGCTTTCGTCTTCTTCTACACAGTATGGTGCATTCGTATGATAGGCGACGCAAGCTCTAGAATGGAATTACGTTACGTTAATAAAAAATATTCGCTTTGTTAAGTACTTATATCAAAGATCCTCAAATAATAATAAAGAAACTTATTAAATACGAGATCCAAAATAAAGTGGTCTTACTGCGACCATTTCATACAAGAACTCAGAGGTCGGAAAATAAACTAAATATTTGCATATGCTCTCCCTATTTTTAGATCTCCAAGGAAACAAGACACTAGCCCTAGGTACCCATTTTAAACGCGTTGGTGTTGATATCGAAAGCTTTAAATAAGTTCTAGATAAGTGGATAACTTGAAAGACCTTATAAAAGCATCTTTAAGAATCGATTAAATTCTCACTTTAGCTTGAATGCAACCAAGGGATCGAAGAGTACGCTATCTCACGTGGGTCGGGTTTGTGCAACCAAATTTACCCGTATAAATTCGGCGAAGAAACAGAACTACAGCGCATCTTTAAACATCAGATAATTTGTGGTACAACTGCGGCGAATGTGCGGCACGAGCTGTCGCTTGTCAGGCGAGTACAATAACCACTATACTATCGAGGAAAACCAATAACTATTGGTAACAAGAAGACGAGGAATATCAATCTATTCTAACCAGAAAACGATGCATTTATCACGAAATGCTAATCTGACCACGAAACTATGGAGAAATACCAACATATTTTAACCAGGAAATAGGAAAGTTATCGAGAAATACCATTCTAACCAGCAACCAAGCAAGGAAATTATCGAAAAACAATAGTAACAAAGAAATGAGGAACCTATACCCATACTAGCTAAGTCTAATAATCACTACACCGAAGGAGAAACAAAAGATACAAATTAATCAGGCTTGGGATCAGGTGATGTTAAATGTAATAACAAAATCAAAAACCATGACAGGTGAAGAATTTCACTCGAAGAATTTTACTTCAAGAATACGCTTGCTTTGTACAATTATAAAAAAGATAGTCTATAGCCAACTACATAGATAACTATTAAGTCAAACCATCTTTCAAAGAAAAAATTTCCGAAGGCGTTTAAGTAAGTTTAGAGACGGATCACAATGAAAATGTGGACACATGACATTATCGTACGGCGAGGTAGATTTCTACCTAACACAAGTCCTTAGCGGGCATGAATGCTTTAAGGCCTGCCTCCATCGCTTTGGACATGAAAGCTATACATACTGCGACTACTGTGGCCCTGAGGAAATAGAAGATGCGGAACACCTTCTCTTTTCATATCACCGATTCAGCACTCAGAGAGGAATACTCAATGAACGTTTCGGCAGCGTAGTTACACCCGAAACACTAGTCCCACTAGCATTGCAGGGCCAATACGCTCGTAAAGAATCTAAAGCCACTTCTACCCTAGTAGAACGGCAGGCGATGAATAAGAAGCAGCCACATTATATTATCTGGGTCAGGCCAGATAAAAAGCCCGTTTTACTTGAAAAGTAACAGCATGAAGAGGGCGTACCTCTCAAAACACCCGGACATTACTAGACTTAGAAACGAACTTCTTAGATGTAAAATACCAATTGGGGGTAGGTTTAATACCAAACCAAGACAAACCGTGAGTGAATTCATGTGAACTTTTTGCTCAAACCGCCTCCTGACGAAATATGAAATATGAAATATGAAATAACAAATGTCCTTTCATTTAATCCTTTTACGGACGATTTCTACTGAAGCATTCAACGAAAAGAGTGCTTTAGGCTTCTGGAACAATACATATGTATACACCAAAGGCAAAAGTTTCGTCATTGGGCTGAGAGGTAACCTAAAAAAGGTTTATTAACTGAGATAAACTCAGTGTTGCCAGAGAAAAATTTCGTTTGGATCTAAAACGGTCGAAAAAAAGAGCTAAAAAGAGCTAAATAATACTAATAGTAGCTAAAATGAATTGCTACATATTTTTGTTATGGTTGACCATTTATTGACGTGATGTTGTTTTAACATTTTCGGCAATTTTAATAAAAACAACGAATTTTATAAGTTTAAGTGCTGAAAAAATCGTTTAAAATCAAAATAAGGTGCATATATTACGAATTCGTTGCTATGATGGCACTTATAACAGTGAAATAAAAATTCTTTACAAACTGTTAAAGTCTGTAATTTCAGATATTTAAATTGAATAATTTTTTCGCAACATTTTTCTGGAAAGTTTTACTTCCAGCTCTCCTTAAAGGTAAAATTAGTAAGGTAAAACAAAATCCGCTACCACAAAATGATCTTCTTCTAATTAATTTTTGAATACTTTAACCTAGATCCAAGATTTATGGTGGATACACTGCACCTCGAAATTTTACATTTTATCAACGCTTAAATTTTGGCTTATATATACCAAATACAACTAAAACTTTTTGGAGCTAAAAAGTGCTAGATAAATTTGAAAAGATCTAAAACCCAATTTTCGGAGCTAAACAGAAAAATAAAGAGCTAAATCTAGCTCCAAAAGCACCAAAATGGCAACACTGGATAGACTATGCGGGTGCCTGCTTTTTCGAATACTTTTCTATGAAAATAGGTACCACGGCCCGTGAAAAGGAGTTACAACATGTGAATGAATGGGGTTATAAGGAGAACAAGTCCGTGAATAGTGACAGTGACTCCTCGGATCGATGAACCGGCCGCCTAAATATTTTGTGGGAAAAAGCTCGATGCAAAAAAAAAACTTAAGTTTGTAGTAACAGAAATAAAAGACACGATTTATTTCAACCAGTTTTGTCTATATTTCTTTTGTTTACTTAATATTTATTAATTTTTTATAAAAGTCTACCGCATTTTATATGCAATTAACTGTGTATAAATGTGCATTTCAAAATTTGTACAAAAATTATAACAATGCAAAAATATTAACCAATATTTCAGAATTTTTAGAAAAATTTTAGGTACGCAATTTTATAGCCCATTAAATTACAGAAGGATAAAGTAGAAATTTCGAGTGGCTAAAAATACACTTGATTTTTTATAATTTTAATTAAATTTTTTTTTTGCTGGCGGTATCACACATTTTCTGCCAACAAAATATGTTCGACAATTTGTTTATATGGAAGAAAATGCCCAGCATCATAAAAACAAATTTCCAAAAATCAACAGTATTTTGCAGCTGCTTAAAACTTGCACTTTATCTTACTATTATTTAATGCGCTATAAAACTGCGTACCTATTTTTTTTAAAATTCTGTGTGAAGGTTTGAAATCTTGGTTAAAAATTTTTGCGTTTTTATAATTTTTGTACAAATTTTGAAATGCACATTTATGTGCAGTTAATTATATATAAAATGAGGTAAACTTTTATTAAAAAAAATTAAACATTAAGAAATATAGACAAAACTGGTTGCAATAAATCATTTCTTTTATATCTGCCATTACATCTGTTGACTTAAATTTTTTTTTGCATCGAGCTGGTACACGCTTAAGAATCATTAAACTCGTATACATTTAATTTCTGTCTCTTGTTTTGTTACTAATGAAATATTTTTTGCTTTAAATAAAAAATTAGGTTTCAAACTATATATTACTTATTATATGGGAGGAGAGCTTCTCAAACAATATTGATGCAATTTTTTCGTTTTAAACTATTGAAAAATAATGAATATCTAAACCCGAGACTAATCCCGGAATTGCGGGATTGTATAAACGCGATCCCGAAAATTCCGTGTTCGTACAAATCAAGAAAAAAACTAAGATCCCTACTACCAACACTTTGAAGTTGCTAAGCCGAAAGCCTCTGAAGCACTCCTACAGAAATAGACGGCATTTTACTTGATTTCAGAACTTTTTTTTTCTCAAAAAGAGCCAGCTGTTGGACTGCATTTTCGAACAAAGCCCCATCGTTTGACTCATTGAGCTTGTACACGGAATTTTTAGACAGTATCTCGGCATTCTTCGCCACACACTTCGAGACAATTGCTGCACTTATTCGCATAGAAATTCACAGACACACACATTTGTAAATATGTATCCTCACAATCAACTACCCTCTGATTAATCATTTTTCTTGTGTGTACAAATCACCTCTTATATAAAATGCATTATTCATCAAACATCAACATCATCATCCCTTCACCACCATATTGCCGCTGTGCATACCGGCTGTCATTTGCATTGACGAACACACGGCGGGGTTGTTGTTGATGCTGATGGCAGTAGGCAGCAGCAGGGGGAAGGAGGAAGGTGAATGAACACACAAATATGTACACACATATGTTTGTGAGCAGTGAGCATAATTCACGCCATCTCAAAGCGAGCCTCTGAAACCCGATCAACTTTTTCGAAGAACGCCATTTACCGACGGCACAATGAAGTGTGTTGTTGAAGGACGTTAAGTGTGCGAAGCGGTGACAAAAAAAAAATGTGCGCAGAGGACTGGCGTTAAAGGGTTATTTCAAAGTTGGTAAGCACAATTTCTATGCACCATCTATCAGGGGTTTGAAGATCACAAAGCAATACTTTTGGCACTTTCACAGCCTTAGGGCAGTAAATTACTTTTTCACTAACTCATCGCTTCTCAAATTTCACTCTCACAGTGGACCTCACTTAATTTGTATAAAAATTGAAAAATCTGCCACTTACCGTCCACTCTTGGTGATCACCATTTCCGTGCCCAGCTTGTGAAACTTTTCCCACAGATCCTTGCCCTCCAGCGTCACTTTCGGATCGTCGACGACGCCATCGTCCTCCGGTTGTAGCGCACGCAACGGTCTCATCGCCGGATGCAATTGATGCGCCACAGCCGATGCGAGCACCACGTCCTCGGCGGTGGTGTAGGGTGTGCCCAACGGATGATGGGCGTGCGGATGATGTGGCGGGAAACGCAGACCGGCGGGATAGAGACCGTGATGTGGACCCGCTGGACTGCCGGCGAGCGCTGCTAACGCGGCCGCTGGAAAGTACGGCTGTTGCGGCAGGTGTGGTCCCAAAGCGTGATGGCCCGGCACCGGCGAGTGATGCGGATGCTGGTGCGGCGCTGGCGGTTGTGCGGGATGGGCGTGCGGATGCGTCGCGTGCGGCAGTGGCGGTGGTGGCGCCTGCTGATGCGGCGACAAATGTGGCGAGGTTAAATGTGACGCTGGATGAGCTAGTGACTGTTGTTGTTGCTGTTGCTGTGGCTGTGGATGCGCGTGCGCGTGCGCGTGCGACGACAAATTATTGTTGCTGCTCTGAGGATCGTTGTTGTTGTTATTTGTGTTGGAGGTGTTGGTGGGCGTGTGGCGGTTATTGTTGTTACTATTGCTACTCGACTTGCTGCCGATACTATTGCTACTACTATTGTTGTTATTATTATTGCTGCCAGGCGATAACAGTGGCGGCTGTTGACCACCAACCGGTGAGGCTTGACCAACACCGCAAAGTAACTGTTGTTGCTGATGATGCTGCTGCTGTTGCAATTGCAATTGCTGTTGTTGCAATAATGCCGCAGCGCTTGTGGGTGTATTTGGCGATTGCTGTTGCTGATGCGCTTGATGTGGCTGTGCGGGTGAGGTAGCCGCACTCAATACGGTATTCGCGTTACCACCTCCGCCACCAGTGCTCAAATCACCAGCTGCCGCGGCGGCTGCTGCGGCTGCGGCTGCTGCAGCGGCGGCGGTAGCGGTAGCGGTGCTAGCCTGTTGTGCTTGTTGCGTGCCGGCCGTCAACAGCGACGACACGCTGAAGTCAGTGGGTCGGGAGAGCTGCAGAAATGGATGATATGCCATCCCATTTGCGAATCGAGCGAATGGATCCTCAGCAGACTGATGAAGCAACTCTTGAACGTCGTATCTCATTACATTACACGTTTCTAGCAACAGCGTAGGCAAAAAGCGCTAAAACAAAATTAGGCGCGCCGCACTAGCAAATTCACGGAGCAGCTTGGAGCAGGAGGGCGCAAACTTTCAGTGCCACCTTAGACCACAAAAATTTGTTCTCCTTCTTAAATCAAAATCAGAGCCCTCGGAATGTTGCTCTAGGCCGCGCGTTTCTACTGCTCGACTGCAAAGCCGCTCAAGCGCTTTTCAAAAAATTTACTTAGCTTTAAGAATTTCTATATTTTTACTTTCAGCGCCTGCTTCCGCTTGTTTGCTTCACTTCTTTTTAGCGCTAGCCTGACGCGTGCTGCCTGCTGCTGCTTAAAAAAAAAATACTTCTTTTTAAATTTTACACATCTTTTGGAAAATCTTTGTTGCACAAATGTAAACGGCAATTCTGCGGCAANGTGTTCTCCTTCTTAAATCAAAATCACAGCCCTCGGAATGTTGCTCTAGGCCGCGCGTTTCTACTGCTCGACTAAAAAGCCGCTCAAGCGCTTTTCAAAAAATTTACTTAGCTTTTAGAATTTCTATATTTTTACTTTCAGCGCCTGCTTCCGCTTGTTTGCTTCACTTCTTTTTTGCGCTAGCCTGACGCGTGCTGCCTGCTGCTGCTTAAAAAAAAATATTTCTTTTTAAATTTTACACTTCTTTTGGAAAATCTTTGTTGCACAAATGTAAACGGCAATTCTGCGGCAACTAAAGTGAGTTTTTGCAGCTGTTTGTGGTTGAATTACAATTTTTATAAATTTTTCCAAATTCTTATTAATTTTATTTACATACTTTCGTTTATTTACATACTTGCTTTTGATTTTTTACACAATTTTGTTGTTGTAACAGCTGTTTTGAATTGTTATTGTTGTTCTAATGCTCTTTACGCTCACTTTGCCGCACTTTTACTCTACTAAAATTAGGTTTCTTTGTTTTAAAAAATAGGTTCAGCATTTTATTGCTTTTTGCTGCACTCAGATTTAATTTTATGTTTTTTCACAAACACTTTTTTGGCTCCGTTATGTTGTTTACCTTAATTAACCTAAGTTTTTTGTTTAAAGCAAAATATTTTTGCACAGTTATGCCGTTTTGTAAACGCAGAAATTAGTTTTTTCCATTTCTTCGATTTCCTTTTGCTGCTGGTATACTTTTTTGCTCGCTAGTACGCCATTTTTCGTATTTGGAAATTTTTTTACCCAGTAAAATTTAATTTTTTTGTTTTTATTTAAATTTGTTTGCCTTACTTGCACTTTTCATTACTTTGCGCGTTAGTTTGCATATACAAATTGCACTTTTCCACTAAAATTTTTTAATATTAGATAACACAAAAATATGTACATATATATATATTTTTTTCAATTTCTTCGCTATTTGAAAGTTTTCAGTTAGTTTAGGCATTTGCTATTCACTTGCGGTGCATAATTCACTTTTTTTTAAGCGTTGCTAATTTTTCTGCCACGCCGTGAACTTTCAGTCCGTTCCCCTTGCAGCTCCAATAATTTTGCTNGTTTACTCTACTAAAATTTGCTTTTGTTTTTAAAAAAAAAGTTCAGCATTTTATTGCTTTTTGCTGCACTCAGATTCAATTTTATGTTTTGCACAAACACTTTTTTGGCTCTGTTATGTTTTTTACCTTAACCAAACCTAGTTTTTTGTTTAGAGCAAAATATTTTTGCACAGTTATGCCGTTTTGTAAATGTAAAAATTAGATTTTTCCATTTCTTCAATTTCCTTTTGCTGCAGGTATGCTTTTTTACTAAGCTGGTACGCCATTTTTCGTATTTGTAAAATTTAATTTTTTTGTTTTTATCCAAATTTGTTTGCCTTACTCGCACTTTTCATTACTTTGCGCGTTAGTTTGCAAATTGCACTTTTCCACTAGAAATTTTTTAATATTAGCTAACACAAAAATATATACATATATATATTTTTTTTTTAATTTCTTCGCTATTTGACAGTTTTCAGTTAGTTTAGGCATTTGCTAATCACTTGCGGCGCATAATTCACTTTTTGTTAAGCGCCGCTCATTTTTCTGTCACGCCGTGAACTTTCAGTCCGTTCCCCTTGCAGCTCCAATAATTTTGCTGCAAATTAAAAGTTAAAAATTAGTCAAATTCTCATTGAAATTATCTGCGCTTCGATTTTGTACTCTTCACACGTTTTATTTCCACGCAGCGAGCGAATTGATGTTTCATCGCAGCACCGGCGGCTTTGCGCCTTAACTGTGGCACAGCCGTCCCAATGCTGCTAAACACAAAATTCCTTCAACTTTTTCACCTTAAACTTTTACAAAACTCCCTCACCTATGTTTTACACAATNGTTTTCGCGCAGCGAGCGAATCGATGTTTCATCGCAACACCGGCGGCTTTGCGCCTTAGCTGTGGCACAGCCGTCCCAATGCTGCTAAACACAAAATTCCTTCAACTTTTTCACCTTAAACTTTTACAAAACTCCCTCACCTATGTTTTACACAATCTTTAACAACACAGCACACGAAAAATTCGTCGAGAAAGCTATTTCTCAAAAGAGTTTTATCGCCGGCTAAACAAAATATATTTTCTATGAAAACGACCACAACGACGACGACCAAAGCGAGCTACCTATGCTGCACACACGTTAAATCGAGTAAGAATTTTGAAGGCGAATTGGTCGCACAGCGAAAAAAAAAACGCTACGCAAACGTTCAATATACACACTAGCAGCCGAGATACGCACTACACGCCGGTCGCTTGCAAACTGGAAAATACACATACTCGCCGAAGCGGCGCAACCCCCCAAAAACCAGTCTCGAATGGCTGCTAGCGAAGCCGCCGCGGCAGGAGAGTGTAGAGCGCTAGAGCGCTTGGCAGGCGTGCAAACGAATTGGCAGCGCTGCACACAAATGCAACCCGGGGACACACACACACAAGCGAGCACGCAGCTGAGCGCAGACTAGTAGCGAGTAACGAGCAAAATAAACAAACAGCGGATGATGGTTAGCGCTGCAAAAAGCTGAGCTAACAGCGAGTAGGTGCAATACATATACAACAGCGCCGACTGTTAAGCACGGGCACACACCGATGAAGCAGTGCGCTGCGAGAAGGTAGCTACAATCAGAAAGAGACGTTGTTAAAGAGCAAGCGCTGGGTTTGAAATCGTAATCAGAAACCGGTATGGCTGTGGCTGCGGCGGCTGTGGTTAAACATGTGTGCGCGTCGCATGTGTATGTGTATTGGTCTTACTCGCCAATTCCAATAAGAGACAGTGCGCGCAAGTAAGTTGACGGCTCAGAACGCGTCGTCGTCCCTCAGCAGCACTGCGTTAAAAAAAGCGTTAGGGCTAACAAGACTGGTGACACCAGCAGCAATGACAAAAGGCATAAGAAAACAAAAAAAAAAAAA
>NW_016159213.1:0-14190 GCF_001687245.7 Rhagoletis zephyria
CTGAGTAATCAGTTGTATTGGGGCTATACGTTAAAGTGCACCCATTTCGGTAATTTTAAGGAATAATTAAGGTAATAATAAAAAACCGTTATGTGCAAAATTTTAGTAAAATANATCAGAGACGTTGTTTTTCCTTATAACTCCTCCAATTAAACAGGTTAAAATTTAGTATAGGTTCAATTTAACATATAGCACGCATACAATTTATTATTCAGATATGAAGTTAGAGTTATAGCGCAAAAAGACATATCTGAGTAATCAGTTGTATTGGGGCTATACGTTAAAGTGCACCCATTTCGGTAATTTTAAGGAATAATTAAGGTAATAATAAAAAACCGTTATGTGCAAAATTTTAGTAAAATAACTTAAAATTTAATCAAATTTTCAAATACCGTTATCTCGAAAACCGGAGCCAATCTGGTAAAACGGGGGATGCTCTTGAATTTAGAACATCTCAATTATGTGAGTTCAACTTTCAAATACTATGCTCAAAATTTACAACTTGAACAGCGTAATTTGAACCCAGCTTATTCTTTTGTTTTCTATTTCTTTTGTTTCTATTCATGTTTATTCCTCGTCTAACTTTTGAAGCACTTGATGAAAATGAATTACACTTATATTAATCGATTTATTAAGAGATTACGAATAAAATGATATATAAAACATAGGTGTGCTCACAAATTTAAAAATTAAAATTCTTATTTTGAAAGTGTACCTATCTTTTAGATTTGCCCATCTACATATAAATACGTACATACTTAAACATATGTATGTATGTAAATGTGGATATTATTTTAAAAGTATAAAATAAATATTGCCATTTTAATTTCACTACAACTTAGTCTTGTCTTCACAATGAATAGAAACCTCCCTATGTATTAAGTAAGAACACAAATATCTACATAAGCTCATTCATATTTCTTTATAATTTATATCACCGTCATGCAAATGTGGTTCCAATTGGCAAACAAAAACGATAACCTTGAGCTGACTATAATCCGAGTTCAGTCCTGTGTTTTATGCACTACAACAATTTTGTGGATTTTTAGACGTAGTTTTTTACTTCATTTCGTTTACATATTGCTTAAATAAAAGCTCTACGATTTCTTGCGCTAGGTCAGTCTCGAAATCAGCTGATCTTACGGCGCAAGTGATACGTAAAATAAACGGTGTTATCTTGTGTTCATACAACGGGTTTTTACGGATTACAGATGAACTGCTGTACATACATATGTACATAATAAGGAATGTATCAAAAAATATCGAAATATTAAGTATATAAACCAGAAGAGCGAGCGAACTTCATCAGAATCATTTTTAACTCTCAACAGAACAAAGATCTATTCAGTGAACATGGTGCGCACAGTTTTCCGAGTTTTTGCATTGATGTTGATTGCCATGGTAAGAAAATTGTTTTGCCTACTGGAAATTATGAACATTCAAATGTAACAATTTAATTAATTCATCTTTTTAGACATTCTTTGTAGCAGCAACTGTAAGTATGCCTTTCAAGCTTTAGACCCATTTACAAACAATTAAACTTTCTTTAGCCACAATTGCCATGGGGTGTACCTGCCATTACCCCAACAATCACTACTGAGAATATCGACGGTCTACAAGGCACCTGTCCTGAGCCCACAGAAGAATTGAAGGCGGTAAGTTTTAATAAGTCGACAATCAAAAAAAAAAACAAGAGCATGGTATATTGTAGTAGAGATACATAGCGTAGAGTTCTCAATATCATTAGGGAAGGAGTACGCGATAAAGTTTCTGGCACGAGACGCGTATTAAGTGATTTGGTTTTGTTTAAATTAATCTCTCCTTCTCCGACAGAACAAGGATCAAAGGAGGTAAAAATCTACTACTTTCCAGTAACATTTTCAGTTGCTCTATGCAAACAATTGGGGTATTCACGAACCGGTGCATACTGTCTAGCAAGGTGCATAGATAGCATAAATAGCATGATTGTTGTTGTTTCATGTGTTCACACAACAACAAAATTAGCCAATCCTGCTACTTATTCTATCTATGCACCATGCCAGACAGTATGCACCGGATCGTGAATACCCCTAATGATTTATATTTTCAAAGCAAGAACAAAGATATGTATGTATTCAAATGCATTATCATCATTTCACTTCATTTCACAATCTATGCAACAGTGTGTTTTCTAATATTTTTCCGCCAATTTTGTATAAAAATATGGTTCATTCTACAACAAGAAACATAAAAACATAATAGCCTAAACTGTGCACAAAGCTCGCGAAAATTCAGCAAATTTTCAAATTTTAATCCGATTTTTTATAATTTTTTTGAGTATGCAGTTTTGCAGCCCATTAAATTCTAGTAAAAAAAAGCAAGTTAGAAGAAGAATCGCATTGATTTTTGAGAACTTTTTTTGTTGAAGGTGTTTTTTCCATATAAAGTATTTTCGAAAAAATTTTTTTGTATGGATGAGACTGCGTGAAAAAAATTGCCAAAAATCAACGGTAATTCCTAGGTACTTAAAACGTGTACTTTTAATAAAATTAATTGGGCTACAAATCTGCACACTCAAAGAAATTCAAAAAAATCTGATTAAAAAGTTGAAAAGTTGGATGAAAATTTGCTGAATTTTCGCGAGTTTTGCACAAAGTTTAGGAATTATATATATATGTAGAATAAACCATATTTTGATACAAAATTGGCGAAAAATTTTAAGAATAAAAATTGTTGCTATATTGTGTGTGTGAAAAAATTGCTGTGCCAATACTTTGTTCCGGCAGTGTACCTAACTTGTCTACTGAGAAACAAAGGCATTTTTGTATCCTGTCATTGAAATTCACTTTCAAAATATTTAATGTACATACATATGTATCTTTATTCCACAGTGCATACGCCAATGGGGTTGTGAAGAGTTGCTACGTCTCGATCTGCGGTAAGTAATAAATTATCTCATACAATAATGGCTAAGATAAAAAATTTACATTTAATTTTTTTTTTCGAAAACATTTAGTTGGTGGGTTTTTTAAATCTTTCAAGTCGTAATTTTTTTACGCATAAACTATGTTCACATTACAGCATAAATTACTTTGTTTCGATCAAATTACTTCACATAAACCAAGTACGTTAACATTTTCTTTCATAATTTCTATAGATTCGAACATGATACAAAAAAGAAGGTAGTTCCATTGTCACTTTTTCGTCGCCATATTAACAACCTGACAATTAAGTAGATTGTGACATTTCGTGCTACCATACCCAATATCTAAAACCCTCCAAGTTTTGTTATTCATTTTTTGGTTATTTACAAACATTTTGATCTTAGAATCGAAATTTGAACAAGCAAAAGGTATATTGTTGCGTACGGCCTGGTTACTTGTACAATAATTTTGGGGTAATGTGTCCAAATGCTTAACCCAAAGCAAACAATTTTCACACACACGAGTGGTAATAAAACAATTACACGTCAGTTTAAAATAAATCTAAAATAAAGATTTATAACTTTCAGATACAAGTTTGTGAATAAATTCGGTTTGAAATATGGACCTTTTTAAAAAAAAAAAATACTGTAGTCAGCGTAGCCGGAGTTGGATTTACATTTTCTCTGTCAAAATTCTAATTTTATCCAATTTTTTAATGTGCCCGTCTCCGCTTGCCACCCCAAAACCATTGAACAAATAACCGAACATTTCCCCTTTTTTTTGAAAGAGAAGAGGTTTAATGCTCAATAAGTTGACAATTGTGTTTCTAGTTTTCATACTAACAGTAAATCTTCAATTTTGTTTCACACCCCCTCCAATATAGAACAGTAACAGTTTACCCACAGAAACAACGATATTGTCGAAATATACTAGAATTAGATAATACTCACTTCTCTGAAAGTCATGAGGCCCATTGGTCCTAAAGTAAATTCCGTTTTCAAGTTACTTTACATAAATACATTGACAAAGACAATATCGAAATTGTAATTTCAGTGTCTGAAATATATCAGAAATAAACGTATCCGATATAGAAAACTGTAATACTCCTGGCTAGCTACATTGTGAAATAATCAGATGAATAATGACACTAAACAATTTTAAAATATGTTCACTAAAGTTTTATTAATGTAAAAATAAAGATTTTGGCAAGTAGTTATCGAATTTAATGTAAAATCTAAACGTTTTTAAGAAAAGATATTAATTATTTTTAAAATAAATTAACGCAACTATTTTATTTATACTCCCAGATTTAGGATATAAAATCCCCTCTAACAAAAAACTTAAATTGGGTAACGCCGCTTCGAATTTTTTACAATTGAGCAATTGTCAAAAATCTCCTTTTTAATCAAAAAGTTGTTTACTGGAACTACCTTCTTTTTTGTATCATGGATTCGAGTGTGCGGTTTGTACTTGATTTCAAAAAACAAATGGTTGTATAACTTTAGGCATTTTTTTCAACAGTGGGGGCTAAGATAAATGAAACATCTTTATTTATCTTCATTTGGTTTTTGATTTAGGATAAGTTATTTCATTTTTATTTAATTTATTGACAGATTTTACAAAGCGAAATTACTTGATTTCAGCATGACTTGCTTATAAATTACAAATATAATGTGAACATGCTCTTACTTTTACAATCATAATTTATCTTTAATTTTTAATTTTCCACACAAACAAGTCGTATAAATTTTATATACATATATATGTACATTCTTTACACACTATTTTATATCGTATTAAAAATTTTAATTACAAAATATCGCACAGGATTGAAGAGTTGATAAAAATATTGAAAGAAACTACAAAAATTACCGAAAACCTAAAAATCAAATTAATAATCATCTAAAGCCAAGTTTCCGCTGGGCTTTGAAATGACAAAAAAATGAGGAATGTCATAGGAAACGGACAGATTTATTTGCATAATGAAAAAATATTTGATGCTTAGTTTTGTCATTAAAATCTCTGTCAATTCAATGTCAAGTGGAAATCCGCCATAATAAGAGTTAACTTGTAACGCTTAAACCGCCTCTAAGTATTAGTTTTTATTAAATATAACCGCGATAATCAGGGCAGTACGTTTGTGACTAATTTGTATATCTATTTCTTCTCTTTTTAGTTGCCTGCTAAACTTGAATGGTATCCCGCTAGTTGGCAATGTTTTGGGTGGTTTATTGGGTGGACTTGGTGGACAGTCTCCAAGGCCAGGTGGCGCACAAGGCGGCTTGTTAGGAGGCTTGTTAGGAGGTTCTGGTGGCTTGTTAGGAGGTTCTGGTGGCTTGTTAGGAGGTTCTGGTGGCCTACTCGGATCACTATTGGGTTGACCACACGCGTATCTACATGCACATACTATTAAGTTTAAGCTTTCGCTACATTAAATACATATTCAATAAGAATCAAATAAAATGCATAATACGTATACATACGTATATATATTATATATATAAGCGATTTGAATTTGTGTTTCCTTTCGGGTATAAAATTTAATAATAGTGTGGAAATTTAAAAGATTTATTAAAACGTATGTATATGTCTGCGTGCGCATAGCAGTAACTGATGCAATAAAAAGTTAATATTCTACTTCGCCCGAATTTAAATTTGGCTCACTTTTACCTGTACCAACTCTTCGAAGTAGAATACTCATCGTTGTTGTTGCCGTTGCTTGCTGGTAGCGGTAAGCCTCTAATTAAAGTTTGCACTGTGTCAGCCATTACAAAAGGGTCAAAATGTAATAACCATATCAGTGCAGCGGAACGGTGAAGTCGTTTGCAATATTCGATTATCACCATTGAGGCCATTGCGGATTTCTGTTAATTTTCGTACATAACAGACGAAACACTGATATTCGCATCTGTAAAAGTGCTTAAGGTGTATGTATGGGGCGGTACAACTGCGCGCTGTACCGTTTTCCACCACTCACAGCTTCCGCCAATCAAGAACGGCCTATTAATGTATAGATATTCTGACAACCAAGCTGCTATTAAATCTCCAAAATCTAACATAACAACGAAGTAGCCGTGGAATGTAGAAGGATTCTCGACATGCTGGCGTCTAAATACTACGTGATTGTGTTGTATGTGCGTGAGCACAGGGAACTCCTCACCAATTGCATGATCGACGAGTTGGCAAGGAAAGATACGGAAGTATCGGTGGCTGATTCTGCTCTAGACGTGGTATATCACTAACCACCTGCAAACACAGATGAAAGACTACCCGACAAATTTGGCTCTCATTCGGTTTGGCCGTTCTTCTATTAGATTAAAATCGGGGTAATAACCGAACACTGTCTTATGGGGACAACTGGACCATGTACTTTTTAGAATGAACTCAGCGAACTTTAACAACTTTCTGTGCTATAAAAAGCGCACTAAGTGGTTTAACTTTTAAGAAAAGGGAGGAAATAAATGGCTTCCGCCAGTGGTATCATAACGAGCTTATTCAGCCTACGTGTACACTAGCCTAACCTTACACCGAAATACATTTGTATAGATACATATTTATTTAGTTATGATTATTTTACTACATTTTACGCATAAAACTCGTATTTGAAATATAATTTAACTAGTGAACCCCCATGGCGTTAAACGCCCAAAATTTTAATTCAAAAGACCAGAAACTATTCCAAATATTAGTCAGACTTATAAGCGATCCGAGTGCCATATTTGATCTAAATCCGTGCAGCCGTTACTGAGTGAAGAGAGGTCTCGCATAGTGTCGGTTTTATCTTATCGCACATCTACAGGCCAAGGTCTTTACTTCGACCTCTCATATATGCAAATATAGTGACCTTGACACTCATATTTTAATATTTCATAAAACTTGCGTATAAGCTAACTAAATACGACTATTCGAAATTCTTTTCGAAAGTAACTTTTCAAACTAAAATCTTCTTAAATCTCTTTCGTCTAATACCCAAACTGTGACCCATATTTCAATTACCTAATTGCCTTAATTTAATTAAATATATTTGAGAAATAAAAATTTTCAAACCAATTTTCATTGAGAGATACCCACCTTTTAATAATTCCTCAAACGTATTAAATAGTTTTATTGCCAATTTTTAAAAATGTGGCAACCATCCGCAAACATTCTAAAGTTTTTTCAACATTCTTAAGGTTGACATCCGTATTTTAATACTTCAAATAGTTTTCGTATAAGTTAATTAAATTCGACTTTTCAACAACAGGTGGCAACGCTCTTAAAAAGTAGTTTCAAGCTAAAACATTCGCATATAACCTTCTTCTGACATTGTGACACGCTAACTGATGAAATAAGTTGAATCTGATTTTCTAAACATATGACAATCGTCCGCATATAGCTCAGAAATAAAGCCTTGTCAAAGCCAATTCGATTGATACAAATATTTTAATAACTCATTAAACGGCAACCTCAAAAATGTTCTTAGTATTAAAACTAAAGATTTCTTAACACTCTTTTGTTTCGCAAATGTCATTATTTCGTTGCGCATAAGTTAATTGGTGCCACCCCTCCTAAAATAAAGTTAGGAAACAAAGCTTTTTGAAACCATTTCGATTGATACCCGTTTTGTAATAACTTTTGAAAAGGTGGAAACTCTTTTCAAAAAAGTAAAACCTTATAGCGTATCTACAGTCCGAGCCCATTAGTTTTTCACCTCACTATTGAAAATCGAACGGACAGTGCAGATCTGATGATCTGGACAAAAATCCCCTTGGCGTATTATATCTGTATGTATATAGATATTTAAAATTTAAAACTAGGCCATGCAAGCACCGCCCACTACTCACTGACTTCGAAAGGGTCCTTCACACACGTAGACAAGCAGAAATTTCTGCGGTTGGCAATAGATGTGGCTTCTTGCCTATTCCTTCAATCTTCGTGTGGAAACCACTTGAGGTGGCATATGCTGTGGATTGCATGTTGCTGCTTGGTATATACATATGCATTTCTGTGGCATCAAGTGCCCATACGTTATTTCCCATTTCCAGCTTGGCATCCTGTTGAAATGATGGCAAACTTTCGGGTATTAAATTTCAAATTCTTGGCATGTATGTATGTATGAACATTAGACTGCATTACTCCCCATACAAAAAAAAACTCGGTACTATTTTTCCATTAGAATTATAAAATCTATTATATTTTAAGACGTCAACCAAAATATTTCGAAAAAATATTAAGATTTAAGTGAGCTGGACCAATTTCAAAATACCTCCAAAAATGGAGTTTTTTATGAATAAAAATAGTTTCTTAAAATTTTTTTTTTTTTAATCCCCTCAAATGACAAAACGGTTTAAGCTCAAAAAATTTGCATAAAAATATTTTTTAAAAAATTTAAAAAAAATTTGAACGGAATCGTAATGATGAGATTTTTGATGCTGTTTTTTAACTTTTTTCAAAGATTGGTATAAGAAAAACTTGAATATCTGAGCCTAAACTCTTCTGATTTAGACTTAAGAGGTGTCGGTGGAAAGGTATTTTCTCACCCTTTTTATTTCTTTGCTAATAAACTCATTCAAAGGATGAAAGAGAAAGGTAGGATGAACGAACGTTATTCAAAGTTGAATTAAGATGTGTTGGTATTTGAAAAAAAAAAATTGGGACACGAATGATTTTCTTTTTTGACAGAAATAAAAACAGTGTGAAAATACCTTTCTACTGAGATCCCATAAGTCTAAATCAGAATAGTTTTGGCCCAGTTATTCAAGTTTTTCGTAAATCAATCTTTGAAAAAAGTATAAAAACAGCATCAAAAATCTCATTCTTACGATTCCGTTAAAAAGATTTTTAAATATTTGTATGCAGATTTTTTTAGCTTAATCTTTTTTGTCATCTGAGGGGACTTTTTTTAAAAAGTTCTTTACGAAACTATTTTTATTAATAAAAAAAACTCCAGTTTTGGAGGTATTTTCAAATCGGTCCAGCTCACTTAAATCTTAATATTTTTCCCAAATATTTTGGTGAACGTCTTAAAATATAATAAGTTTTGTAATCCCCGCGGAAAAACTGCAACTTTTTTTGGTGATGCAATCTAATGAACATATATACATATGTACATATCTATGTAGCCAAAGTAAGTGTAGGTGAAAAAGGCAGTTGTCTGGCAAGTGGCCTAACCTGCTAAATGCCTAACTGTTTGCGTATCATAGCTTATGGCATTTCCATTTACTTAGAAAACAAAAGTTATTCTCCTGCCACTTTCATATGTATGATGCCGCATTTCATTTCGAACCAATACGTCGTGGTCTACTCGGCGAAGAGAGTGGGGTGCGCGATGATTGTGGTGGCGGTGGCAGTGGCAGTGGCGGTGCTGCGTGCTGCCTGACACCGTTATGGCATATTCATATCCGATATCCAAAACACTTTTGGGTGCTAGTACTATACATCTTTGAAAATACGTACATATCTAGGTAAACATTTTGGTATATATGCACAAATTACATTCATTCGTATGTACATATATGCCTACATATGTGTATGGATGATATGTCGACTCAGTCAGACTCGGCTGTTTGCGGTTTTCCTGGAAATGAAATATGTTGCCGCTTAAGGTTTATTCCACATATTTTTTGTTCAAGTAACTGTTGTTTGCTGCAACTTTTATTCTGGCATTTGTTGAGAAGTGCCAAAAATATTTTCCATACTTTTTTAGACTTACTTACCACATTACAAATACGCAAATGAATTACAGATACAATGCATACCCGGTAGTACATAGATTCACTCTGATCAGAAAATGTATGCAATTTTCTTTGGAGTAATAGTTTTGCGTCACTGCTTTACAGAAGAGAAAACAGTAAAAATCTTTAAAGTTATACCTATGTATGTACATGTGTACATCCGTTGAAAATCGCTGGCTTATATACATGTTGTTCCACGTCTTAGTACGAGTGCTACCTTACTTTCGAATATCAAACCGCTCCAAAGAACAAAAAGAGACCACTAAACTCTGGCTGCTGGGCTAAGCTAAAGCGGCGGAAATTATATGAATTACTTAGTGTAAAACCAAATATAAAATTAATATATTTTCGTCCAAGGTGTGCATGCAATACATATGAACATTAATGTGGTCCAATTTTTGTATGGGGGAAAAAAGTTTTCATCCTAGAAAACGGGGCACCCACTTAGTTTTTCCTTTTAATATTTGTAATACCTATACCAACTTTCAGTTTTCTACCGCAACCAATACAGGGTGCTCAATGACCTTGAAATGTGCTACTAGGTCGCTGTGAAACTGTCAAAAATATTGGTGATTTTTATAAAAATATACTGTTGCCATGACAACTGAAGCTTGTGATATTTTTTAGATAATTTAAAATTTAAATATTCCCAGGTTACTTAACTAATTGTTTGATTAATATATGCATACAATACTTCTAGAGTAAAATATGATCATCATGAGCATCCTTTAAATTTATACTTAGAAACGTAAAGTTTGGTACCAGCACGAGGAAACATTTTGGAGGTGCGCCGAACCCTATCTTGGAATTTTTTTTAACACTCTAATGTACATTTTTTACTATTATAGATTATATTTTGAATGACCTACTAACACGGCCAAGCTGTTTGTAGACAAACGAGAATGGCATGATACATATGGTGTTAAGTCTTGTCGCTGCCACATAAATCAAGCCAAAAATGTCTAAAATAAAGAGGTAAGGGTAAGGATACGCTTTCAGCTCTTCCCGCTAAGTAGCTAATTTTACCAATTGGAAACTGTTACATACATATTAGAGGGTTGCATGAATTCATTCCAAACGGCAAATGAATAATTGATATACAAAACGAATGAATGAGTTTGGCTTAATATTTTTTTGAATTTGAGTGCATACCTGTTCTGATATGTGTGTAGTCATAACACTATTCAAACAACGTGAAAATAAATTGAATTGAAATGAGTGACATTTTTTATGAGTATCCAAAAATATGTTGTCCTTGTACATACCTAAATGTTTCGGTACCGAGTATCGAGAGTACTGGATACCTTTTAAATCGGTACAGCATATCGATCCATACTTACAGTTATTGACTCAGCACATCACTACTGCTGCCTTCCGACTGTGACGTCAGCAAAACCACTGATTCTGTCAAATTCACTGAGATCCGGTTAGCGGTATTTCCATCGGCGCCACCTCCTGTATTCTCTCCACCGGGCGTAAGAAACTTCAAATCGATATCAAAATTAAAAAAGTAAGTGCGCCTAGGCCACACTGGAGAAGTGAAACTGACGTTGCATACCTATTTGGTCTCATAACCAATATACAAACATACATACATAAGTACATAAATACATAAATACACATTTCATTTGCTTTTGCTTAGATTATATTTTTTGTCTTGTCTGTCTAGATCCCTACCTCAACCCCTGTTTGTTCTAATTACATTTATGTTATTCTGTTTTCCTTTGTCTTCATTTTTATCTCTATACTCTATCGATAACAAAATCGATAGTAACATCCAACAAAATATCGATAACACAACAGATAAAAAGGTTGATAACAAAATCGATGACAAATTTCGTTAAAAATTTCAATAGCACAATCGATAATAATATTGGTAGCAAAATCGATGAGAAAATCCATAAAACTGGCCCCATAACAAAGTCAATAAAAACATCGATAACAAAATTGATAAAAATATCGATAACAGAATTGATACAATCGATATCGATAACAAAATCGATAAATAATCGATAATTAGAACAAAATCGATGACAAATTCGATAAAAATTCCAATAGCAACATCAAAAAGAATATTCGTTGCAAAATCGATTAGAAAACCTATAAAAATATCGTTAAGAAAATCGATAAAAATGTCGATAACAAAATCTATAACTAAACCCGATATATAATAAATCGATAAATAATTGATTGCAAAATCGATGGCAAATTCGATAAAAATTTCGATAGCATCGTCGATAATCATATTGGTAGCACAATCGATAAGAAAAGCGAAAAACATCGCTAAGAAAATCGATAAAAATATCGATAGCAAAATCGATAAATAATCGATAATAAATCGATAACATATCCGATAAAAATATCGATTACTGTATCGATAAGTCCCTAGAGTCCCGAAAATCTCTAAAATCCCAAAATAGTTTCCAGATTGAGTCTCTGCGTTCCTATCTACATCCTTTTCTCTATAATTACCTTTATTTTAATTTTTCTTCCTCTATCTTCAACTTTACATTTATCGCTATCCCAATATTTTTCTTTATATTGATCTTTTTTTACTTTTATGTTTATCATTTTATTCATCTACATATTCCCCTTCGCCTTTTGTCCGTATATAAGTAAAGTGTTTAAATTTACCCTAGTCTTCATTTTTGCCCTTATCTTTACGCACCTTCAGTTTTGTTTTTATTTTTACCTTTGCCTTGCTCCTTTTCTTTATCTATGTCGTCTCATACATAATGGTATTTTGCGTTGCCATATGGCCACACGGGGTTAATTTAGGCTAGCGAATATATCAAAATTTGGTAAAAAGAGGAACAGTTCACATTACGCCCCGTGTTGCCATATGGCAACGGACTTAAAAAATACTTAACTTATATAGCATGCACGATTGTTTTTTATTGTTACTTGTTACCAATAGAGTCACTAATGTTTTAACTAATATTTTATCGCTGTTATATTTTGTAAAGAAAAAAAAACGCTTTCTATAAATTCATGCTTACCTCCTCATATATGACATTTTGATGGTTGTCTACCACTTCTAATTTTGTTTAAAGGACACACTTGTATTACACTCGACAGACAGCAAGGATCTGACGGAAGCGTAATCATTTCGAAAAACACACCTTTTAGGAATAAGTTAACGTACATAGTAGCATTTTGAAGTAAGCGGTTTCTGTTTTACACCCTCTTAAACATGATGTATTTTGCGTTACCATATGGCAACACGAGGTCAATTTGGGTTAAAGATAACAAAGAAGTAGTGTGTAAGTGTGGGTCTCAATATAAACCCAACGTAACAGCTATTATCCCATTCGCAAGAACCCTACCGCGAATGAGAACTTTAACTCGGGATGGCACAGAGGTTAATACTATTTCTGCAGTGAGATATTTGGGCATCACGCATGACACAAAACCAAGAATGATAGAATACAAGATTGCACCGACCAGAGAGGATTTTTGAGAATAACTTTTGTGTGACCTCACACTGGTGCAATTGCAAGAGAGAAATGCCAAAACGTGATCAAGAATGGAAGAAGAAGAAAAAATGTTGCAAGGAAAACGTAAACAAGTTGCACAAGTGTGACGTCATGCAAACAACGATTCTGTCAAGTTCGTTAAGAGAGGAATAGCGGTCCGAGATCGGCGCAACCTTTGTATTCTCTCAACCGTGACACAAAACTCCCTAGCTATGATTGTCAAACCAAACATAACCTATGTATACCATGATTGTCAAGAGTCAACCTGGTAACTATGAGACGCTCACTCACGAAACTACAACGACTTGCATACGAGTGCAACACAGACGTAATGTGCACCAGCCGTACGGCAGCAATGGAGGTTATACTTGAGCTCACACCGCTGCAAATTAGCATAGAACAGGCCGCCTAACGATTCCTAATACACTTCACCAGAGTAGCATGGAATCTCTCCGGGAACAGATACTCAAAACCCAATTCCCACGAGATGATGTCGGTATACACTAACATCCAAAAATACTTCCAGCTGCACTCTCTAATTTGGTACACAGACGGCTCAAAAACACCAGAGAGCATTGGAGCTGACATCTTTAGTTCAATTCCTATATTATACTGGCTATGGGCAGACTACCTAGTAGGCAGGTAGTAGGTACAAAATAATCGGCGGCGGTGGGGACGCCGGCACTACTGCCCAGGCCACAAAAGCATAGATGGAAATGAAGAATCAGACAGGCTCGCCAGGGAAGCGGCAGCAACAACATAATAGGAAAATATAAAATAAACTAATTAATGCAGAAAAGCGCAAATAACACTGAATATCGTTAACACTTGGTGTTATGAGATTGGCTGCCGGCTAATCCAACTAAAACTAATGTTGTGCTCTTCACTAGAAAGAGGTTAGAAGGCCTTGTTTCCCTGTCTTTAAAGAAGTAAGCTTTTATTGAAATCTCATGTCGAGCAATTAACCTCCAAAGCATTTACAGCAATTTGGCAATATAAAAAGGTATCTATTTGGTTAAACGTGTGGTCTGTCGCCTAGAGGAATCCTGTAGGTTTACACTTCTATGATCATGGGCGTAGCCAGGTAGGGGCAGGGGG